>NC_059131.1:51638387-51941417 GCF_020740605.2 Lemur catta | reverse complement strand
TCTATGGAACTTACACTATGATTGCATTTGATTATTATTTCACTTAATTTCCTTTTATTCTATAAGAGCTCCTCTCCTCCACTTTTAATCTGAGTAGCCAGTTATTTTTATTCTGAGGAGCGTATGTGGTTAATTACTACCTCATGATGTGGTTTAACTTGCACACCAGTTAGATCTAGACTCTTGATTAGATTATGATTTAAATTTGTAGTCAATAAGACTCATAGATGGTGCTGTGTCCTTCCTATTGCATCATACCAATACGCATATAATATTGGGTTGATCAATGAGTGCCTTCCCAGGTGATGTCCTTCTGATCCATCCATTGTAAAATTTCCCATCAACATTTCACCAATGATTCCGGCAGCAATTCATGAAGGCTTTCTCAGTCTATTATTTCATTGCGACAGGCGGGTGGTACTAAAATCTTTTTGAATGAACAAAGTCTACTCCAGGTGAAGGTAGAACATGAGGTGGGCCACACCTCCTGAGAACAGTACAGAGCAGATGGACAAAAGGACTCAAATGGGCAAGATTATAAGACATTGTCAACATTTTCAAGTATATTTTATAAGCATATTTGCCAGTGTCAGACAATAGGAGAATCCCTAGCCTGTTGAGATGGCCAAAGCCTCAAAGCAAAGTAACTAAATCAAAATGAAGTTGCAAGGACAGAATGGACTTACCTTCCTGCTCCTTGGTGTAGCTTCTGGTGTTGTCCAGGTGGTTTCAGTCTCACTGAAGCCTCCAGCAAAACTCCAAGGACGGTAACGAGGTGACTGTTGTATCTTTTTAAATGAATATTGTACACATACTTCTTCCAAGGCAAATATTTAGTCAAAACCAAACAAATTGTAGAGGCCAAATTGTCTTGCTGTTTCTTAGTGTAATTATCCCATAATAACAGCCACCAATATAGGTGGTTTGAATGTCTTAAAAAATAAACAGCTACCACCCAAAATAAAACAAAATAAACCAGGTTTAGGATCTGTTTTTTATCCATACCTCTCCTGTCTTTCTCAGCTGGGGTTCCTCATCTCTACCACACAAAACAGAAAATGATTTCAGTAATTATCCCAAAGTTAGTTCATAACCAGTAACTCTTTGGATGTATAGGAGAGAGGTTAAATCCACAAAACTTGCTCTTTCTCAAGATAGACATAGTGCCATTTCCTATTGCTTTACTTCCGGAACACTCCTGTTCTCTTTCTCTCTTTCGTGTCTAATAGACTCCATATCTTTAGCAATTTTTTTCTATTTTTCCTCTGTAGAATATAAGTTGTATCTTTTTTCTGTTTTGTTCCCTGCTTTTTTCCTCCATGCCTAGAATAGTACCTGACACATAATGGATATCTAACAAATATGTAAGGAACAAATGTATACTTAGGGGCTTATATGAAATGTTTGAATAACAAACTCCCTGCCCATTTCTTTAACTCCATGTTTGTGTATGTTGATAAAAATCTTCTTGAGTTCTCCTGTTTTTATCTTCAATATTTACATAAAACAGTTCAAATTTATTTCCTTTTTAAGTATAGGAACACTTGTCACTGAATGATTTTGTGGATTCCTGGTGGTGCTTAGATGTGACACTCATTGTGTGTCACTTCTCACTCTGGACTGCTACTACCATGAATTGCTCTGTTGTTGCTGATTGCTTTCCAGGTAGCATTTCTGTAGGCTGTGGCCTTTGCCCTTCCCTTCTCCTCCCTAAGTACAGGCACAGCCCCTTCCTCTACTCCCCAGTTTATCTTAAGAGTCACATCAAGCTGCCGTGGTTAAGCAGCTTTGCTGAAGATTTGCAGAGAGCCCAAGAGCCACACTACACAGACAGCTCTGGAGCGAGTGAGGCTAGTCATGATGTGTGTCGGTCATGCTCCATCCTAGACGATCCCTCTGGCCATTTCTTTCCTTAGACGTAGGTGTCCTGTCACTTTTCTGGGGTCCATGCCCTTACCCACATCAGAGTTTCCTTTCTTTGCTTCTTTCTGTCTAAACACTTAGCTCCTCCCCAATGCCTGGCCTTAAAACAGCCATAAAATAAATAACAACACAACTGTTGAAGTTTGGAAATAATTCTACTTAGTTAATGTGAGAATAACATCTCTGCCTATACAAAGCACTTACATTTTACATTGCTGGGTGCTTCCCATAGCCGATGGTTTTCATTCTAGGTGAGACTCTAAGCCTTTCCTTCGAAAACCCAAAGAGCCCATTTAAAAATTTTCTCAAATAAAAACAAACCATTCTCGTTTGATATATTCTGCTGCCACTTTTAAAGTGTGACATAGTATACTTATTTTGCCTTTGAGTTCCCTCCAAAGAGCAGAAACTGAGACAAAAACTTTTTTGGGGGGAGGAGAAGTGGTTCCAGGGAATAAGAAGTGGGACTGAAAGAGAGAAATAATTGAGCAGGCTACCAATGTGGGTCATGACCTTGATCCCACGGGTAGTTTCTGAGGAGCTACCAGACATGTTCCAGAATTGTCCCAAAGAACAGAAAGGAAGAACTTATTTACCAGCTTCTGGGGTGACAGAATGAACTCTGGCACTTGAGACACTGCATGTGTGTCAGGCCAGTGTCACTGTGTCGGAAGACCTCCTTATGCCATTGGGCTGCACGAGGCATTGGGCTGCAGGCTATCCCTGTGCAAGACTGGCTGCCACTGCTGTGGCTGAGGTAACAGGTAGGCTGAGCACATAGACGGTGGTGCCCCAAGTTATTAAATATAAAATCCAGCACTGGGCAGGGACTCAGAAATCCTGGTTTTGCAATCCCATTCTGCACCATTACTGGCTGCATGACCCTGGATCAATCCTTTTACTTCTCTGAGCCTAAATTTCTTCAAAAATGACTCAGAGAAGTAAATATATTTATTTACTTTATTATTTATGTATTATTATTTATTTATATAAACTATATATTTATTATATATTATCTTATAAATTAATAAATAAACAACAAAGTTTAAAAATTAAAATAAAATATATAAATAAAACAATGATAAAATAAAATAAATAACATTAGAGGATTGTTGAAATTTGGAGATAATTTAAGACACAAAACAGTGGAATCAGACACTAGGTGATTCAATTAGAATAGCTATTAAATTATATATAAATTTAATTTTAAAATATTGGCTGTCGAGTGACCACCTAAATTAAATTCAAGAAATAAACTCTTTCTTTCTCTCTCTCTCTCTCTCTCTCTCTCTCTCTCTCTCTCTCTTCTTTCTTTCTTTCTTTCTTTCTTTCTTTCTTTCTTTCTTTCTTTCTTTCGACAGAGTCTCTCTCTGTTGCCCAGGTTAGAGTGCTGTGGCATCAGCCTAGCTCACAGCAACCTCAAACTACTGGGCTCAAGTAATTCTCCTGCCTTAGCCTCCTGAGAAGCTGGGACCGCAGGCACAAATACCATGATGGGCTAATTTCTTTTCTATTTTTAGTAGAGATAGGGTCCTTCTCTTGCTCAGGCTGGTCTCAAACTCCTGACCTCAAGCAATCCTCCTGCCTCAGCCTCCCAGAGTGCTAGGCTTACAGGCATGAGCCACTGTCCCCAGCCAAGAAATAAACTATTTTCTCCAGTAGTAGGCAAGTTGCCTTCCTTGGAAGAGGATGCTGTTCTTCACTGTGGGAGGTGGGTTTCTACATTTGCATTTTTCTTTCATCTGGAGAGTTACCTGAAGTGTAGGTGCCCCTATTGCCTGAGCAGGCTCTTGGAAGCATGGAAGGAGAGGTGTCAGAAACATAGAGTGTCCGGAATGTGTAGCAGCCCTGTGGAATGTTGGTGCCATAACAAACAGGCATGTTTTGGGTTGTGAAGGAAGGAATGTTGAGTAGTGATATGGTAATGATCTCTTCTAAAGGAAGAAAATCTATGCAGTAAAGCCAACCAATACCCAAGGCTAGAGAGTTTTCTGCTTCAGAACAATGTGGTTGCCGATACTCTTTACTGGGTACTTGTGAAAATTTTAGCAATGGATGCAAAAGAGTTGACTGAAATGTCAAACTGAATTTTAAAAGACAGTTAGTTGATCCTTCCAGGAAGTAACAAATTAACAAAATATCATTGAAGTTTGTCTAAACATGTCTAGACAGAAAGACCATCAAGACATACCCAAGTAAATCCAGATTTGTTCCACAAAATGTTACCACACGGCATAAACAGAGCTGCCAGGCCAAGATGAAGCACAACCACCAAATCCTGCAGAAGGTTTTCTCTTATCAGAAATTCCAGGGAAATAGCAAAGTGAAAAAAAGTACCACGTTCTCTAAGAATTATTGTGTATTAGAAATACTATAAGAAAAATTATTTTTGTTTCAATAACTAAAAATATTTACTATTCTCATAGCCTATGAATGTGAAACATGAACAAAAGAATCAACTTTTATAAACATATTTAGATTTGCCTGAAATTACTTCCTTTACAAAATAGAACAGTGGACATTGTTTTCAATGACTGGTCACAGTAAGATGGCTGTGGTCATTTTAGTCACTAGGTAAACACAGTGTGTTAAAGCCTGGCTCTTTAGGAACCAATTGATTTATCTGAGATATGCCTGGGCTAATTTATGTCATTTCTGTAATTTTATTTTTTCTGTAATTTTTTTTATCATTTCTTTATTTAAGGAGGTCTGTGCCAAATGAGTGAACACACATTAGCACTAAATATTTATAAAATATTTGTAAGTTTTCAAGGTCCTTTTATAGTTGTTAATCTCACGCTGACATGCCTTGATATTTCAATTAGGAGTGTCTGTGTGGGTCTGCATGTATGCGGCACATGTGCATGTGTGTACATCTCTGGTTGAACATATAAACAGGAAAATCCCAAGAGCCCATCTCATCTACACAATATTATTTAAGTGGAATCTGGAAAATTCCTTTTCTTCCCTCAATGCTCTTCTTCAACCACAAATGCTCAAAATGACACTTTCAGTGATTCATTGCTTTGGCTCAAGTGTTAGTCCTTTGTCATTCCCCCAAGAGAGGTGATACCTACAGTCACATCAGACATTGAGTGTCTATGAGCCAGTTTGTCAGAAATGTCTGGTTTGAAGAAGGTGAGTGGTGTGTGAAGGCGCCGGGCACCCAGAGGGCAAGGGTGGAGTTACAGATGGAAAGATGGTGGGAAGTGAAGGGCACAGAGGAGGGACTGGAGGCACCCAGGACCCACTGTGCCCATGATGGGCCCTCTAAACAGCTCTAATAGTATAAATTAGAAACTATGAAATTGACAAAGCTTTTATTTTTCTTCCCTCCCCAGCAGCTACTCTGTGGTCAATGCCATAGAGAAAGGGGGAAGGTTTTGGGAGGAGGATGACATAGAATGGAGGAAATCTCATGGCCCGAATGAGAGGAGAAATAAAAGACGGCCCTCCTGATTCTCAGAAACCATCCAGAGAAAAGTGGGGACTAGTCGTCTGAGTTTCCTCAAGAAGGCTGAGGCAGAGTGCCAGGAGAGGCACTGGCCGCCTTGCCAAGACAAGAGGCTGGGTGTCCTTAGAACACTGAATGTGAAACATGTAGAGTCAGCCAGCACCCAAGCCCCCAATGGGACCCTGCAGCAGCCTGAGTGACACCCCCACACCAATTAGGGAAGATGGTGGGTGGGGGAAGAAACAGCTCTCGCATGAGGCTGAGCTGTTAAAATTAGAAGAAATGGGATAGGGGTACTTGAGGAGTTTTAAGTCTGCTGTAGAAAATAAAGATGCTACCATTTGCCAGCACACTTGAGTGTTGTATGGGTAAATTTATGGCAGCAATGGCAATTTTCAAGGGAAATATACCCTTTTGTGGATCTTGTCCATGCCATTGTCTAGGTGCTCTAATGAGGAGAATTCTTCCATATCCTTGTTCCAGGAGAAAATTCTAATGCTTTCCTATCTTTCTCAATGGCTAGAAATGATAAATCAACCTTATGTGAACTGTTTCTCTCCTTAATAAGACTTACAATTTTGTGAGATCAGATGAGAAGCTCCTGTTCTTGGTGAATGTATAGTAGTTTTGGTGGCTATTCCATTAGCAGATCTAATTATGAATTTTTCTTATGAATAAAAGTAATTAATATCTGCCCGGAAAATACTGCTATGAATTTGGGAAACTTTCAGCTTTTTGGGCCTTCTAATTCTGATGACTGGCCCAGTCTTATAATGCAGTGTTTGGGGGTCAATGGTTGGATTCTAGGTAAAAGCAAGATGGTGGCAATCTTCTGAATAGGCCCATTGATAGGCTCCCTATCTTTAATAGCTGTGGCTTGGGCATATGGCAGTGGGTGGCAATAAAAGTTATTTGAGATGTCACATTATACAAAATAATAATGACTTTTAAAGAAGGTGTGAATTGAAATGAAAAGACTGCAACTCTGAAGTTTCAAGACTAGCTAGGCAATATAAATAATCAAAATATCATTTGGCTTCAGTTTGAGTCCTAATTCTAAACAGCTTACACATTTTCAAGTCAGAGTTACAGGAAAAATATTGATAGCTAAATAAACAGGGTGAGTACATGATTAATGTTTTAAAATAGTAAACACTTCACATTTGTAGCATTCCTTTAACAGACTAGTCTGGGAGACCTTGTTTTCATTCCTGCTTTGCAATCTGTGTTTTGTTTATTTATTCTCTTTATGCTGAATTCCTCTCTTTTAATTTACCTTTCGTCTTAATTTACTCTAGGGGGCAAAGTGAAAATGTCTAAAATAAGTGAAAAATCTAAAACAATTAGAAAATTTAAGACTGAGCAATAATCAACTCTAAGAACATAACTGCCTTTTTTAGCAGGATGAATTGTGGGCAATAAAAAGATACCATTATTAGCTACTTTCTTTAGACTTTTAAAGACTCCTAAAGCTTCATTTTATATTTCTAACAAAGAAATAAGATCATGCAGGAAAATTTAGAGGCTAGGAAGAAGTGGGTCTTTTTTGCTTATTATCTTAGGAATGAAATAAAAATATGAGAGTGAGATGCTCTGAGCTGGGATTTCCCTCACTGACCCTAACAGTCTTGGTCAAGATGTGCATGTGTCATTGAACAAAATTCAATCACAGATGCATTAGGAAAAAAAAATTAAAATGGCATATATGATCCCTTTGTTTCTGAAGATCAAAAAAGAAGTTGCTCTAGAAACTATTCAGACATAATGCTTAAACCAGGTTGGATCTCAGCTCTGCTCCAATTGGAGATACTAATCTACTTTTTGGGTGGAGAGGCCAAAAAGTCCTTTGCCAAAAGCCTCGGTGGCCATGAGTGTGTTGATAAACTCAAATGCTGACCATGTAGGCACATTAAAAAAAAAGTTAGCTATGCCATAAGGATACATGATCTTGACAATTTGTTAGAGATAAGCCCCATGTCCTGGTTACTCAAAATAATTTCCGTGGGCAGAAATTTGGATCACTTTGTGAGCTGAGATGGATTTATAACATAAATGTAGATAACTATCACACATTGGGGAATTATCCAATGTAAAAATGGTCCAGGTATACACAGTCTGTGTATCTCTCTGATTCTTCCTTTTTTCAGTGATACTCCTTGCTGGGACAATACCAATGTACTGTTGTGTTGCTCATCATCCACCATGATCAAAGGTTTATTTTGGGAGATAGTTTAGAAAATGTCCAGCTTTTCATCATTTTCCTATTTAGTGTAGTGATTTCTGTATAACTAATATGCTTTATCCCTGGAGTTTTAAGATCAAGGGAAATTCCGTAGGATCTCATAGCAAGCATTTTTTGTTTTTTAAATACTGGACATAGGTTTGAAATTCCTTTGCTGGAAATGAAAAGAAACCTCTCTTTCTCTCTTCAAAAATTCTTTTATTCTCTAACTAAGCAAACTTCAGTTATTTCATATAATTATGACCTTGCAAAATTTGAATTTCAACTGGAAAGTTATAGTTCATAGGGGGCAGATAATTCATTGTATCCATTCCACTGGGATATATTAAGACTGATCATATCATCCATTATTTTGTTCTCTTTATGTATTTATCACATATTCCAAACATACTACCATCTAGGAAACCAGCGTATTTTCCAGTATTTTTTTTTTGCAAGTAATGACTTTCAGATGCTTTGAACAATACTGAAACACCCCACATATGATTTCTTACCATGCCATTGCTACTCCAGGAGTATACATTTTTAATTTAGAGTCATGTAGCATTGCATCATTATCTAACCTGGGCACTGCAGTGCTAAGTAGTCAAAGCAAAATCTTTCTGCCTAATTAAATGTTATTTAATAAATGATATTACCTTTGGCCACCCTTTTGGTATAGAGGTTTTTTTTTTATTTGACATGAAGACAAAAGAACCTCCTAGTGTCATGTCTGGCATATTTGCTTTTACTTCTCCTTTCCAGTACTAGCAGGGCTGGGTCTTCTGCCCTGGCATACGAGGTCCAAAACAGAATTTACAGAAATCAAACTGCAGTTCCACTGTTCCTTCATGTCCTCCCAGGTGAGCTCCTGGGCTTCATGCTCATACTTCTAAAGCAAGCAAACTTTAAGCTAATTACATGCTAGTGTATTCTCTCTTGCTGAATTTTGGCAGGTTGCTTCTGTAAATTATGAAAAATAAATGTGAAATATGCAGATGTCTTTTGTTTGAAGCAGATGTTTGGTCCATCTTGCCAGAACTCAATCAGCTATTCCCCCGGGGGCCCTTCCCTACAGCAATATCCCAGAGCAGCTCAGAAACACGAAGGGGTGATCAGAATAGCACTTCACAGTCCTTTAAGGAAGATTCTGGACCTAGAGGTCTTTGTGAAGGAGAATTAAAAATAGAAATATCCCAATCCACAGGAATCAGATTGTCTCTGGTAAAAAGCACTGGCTGCAGAATGATTTTCTCTGGTGGTGTTTGGTATGAGAAAAGGGTGGGTTAGATGTTGCCATGGTATTCTCGGGAGTCTGTGTTTCATTCCGCCACCTTGGTGATTTATAGTAATACCGTGGGCTCTTACAGTCACAACATTGCTGCCCGTGCAGCTCACACCATGCTCCGGTATGCCCTCACATCAAAATTTTACCTTAGACAGTAGATCCTACCATTCAAAAGTAAGTGGACTTTTGACCACTATGTGTAGACTGTATTGAGGATTAAATTTGTCTACTTGCTGATTCAGTGATTCTACCCTATGGGACTCTAATTTTACTGTGATATCTGAGTAAAGAAGACTCAGGAAAAGTAAAAAAGAAAAAATATATATACATACACACACAAATAACACCGTGGGTAGTGTTGGTAAAAGTTTTGCATTATAACAGCTGTTCATTGGTTTTTGCTCTCAGGCAATCTGTTAAGCAAAAATAGAAACCAGTTGTAGGATCCTCTAGGCTCCATGGAGGAAAAACTACAGAGCTGATCAAGGTTGAAACTGCATGTGGTAGGTATCTTAAATGACCACTTTAATCCAGAAAATGGAGATGGACACTAATTCCAGGCTCTGCTGACCACTAGCATATGACTTTGGACAAATTATGTAACTGCTCCTAGCCTCAGATTCCTCCTCCTCCTCATACCTACTACAGAGAATTTGTTTAGTAAGACAGTGTAGGTCAAGTACTTAGACACATAGTGTCTGTGCCTGACACATTATTGAGTAAAAATGCAATAATTGGGAGCTAATCCTGTAACTTTCCTGTTCATTTTCTACCACTTCTCAATGAAGATTTATTTTATGTATGTATGTGTTTATATATTTATTTATTTGCTCTTACCTAAGGCACACCTTTTGTATGGCAAGGTGAACACATTGACCCTGCTTCTATTTGCAGCAGAGATGAGGAGTCAGTCCTTTGCCAGCATCTCCTGCTTTACTCTAGACATTGTATGTGGTGCTGTACAACATTTGAAATTCCCCTTTAGTTTACTCCTTTTGAGTAATAACTTTGATCCTTAACTTTCTTTCACAAGTCTCATCTCTCACACTGTTCCCCTCTTCTGAATCCATTTCAAAATTCCAAGTTCTTCTTTAACTGCGAAGCTTCATAAGATTTTAAGGGTATGATTGATATGACCATAATGAAAGACTTAACACTTAGCTAACATTTATTGAGCACCAACTATGTGTCTGGCTCCCAGAATGTTGAGTACGAACAAGACAGACAAGAGCCTTTTTCTGATGCATCTATCTTCCCTTCTAGTGGGGTAAGTTACTAGGAAACATCTCACAGCTTCTGTACCTGAAGCCACTATTCCTGCTTTCCAGAATCATGTATCATGGCTTTTGTCTCAGTAACAGCACCGTAGAACATACATACATTTTATCTCCATGCCTTAAAAGTTTTCTGTACTATTCAGGAACATTTTTTACCATGTGTATAAGACCAGACCAATTGGTTAAAAGGGAAAATTTGGATCAAATGTTAGATTATTATTTTCTTACTGACACCAAGTAAAATCAATTAGTTACTCTGGCAATATATAGACACAAGCTTACTGAGTATTTATTTTGCGAAGCACTTTGTTATCTGTACTAGAAAAATCTATCTTCTGAATCTATTCATCAAGCCACCCAAAGGAAAGGGACATAAGGAGAGAATGAGATAAAAAGTAAAGAGAGATATGGCCTGTAGCCTCAAGGCTGTTAATATTAAATTGATGATATAAAATCTGCAGACTGAAAATAATAATAACTTACAGTGTTAAAAATAGCATTTTCACATAATTCATCTAATACCTATGTTCATAAAAACGGATGGGCAATAGTGCTCATCTTATATATTGTTGTTTGAAGGATTAAATGAAATAGATATGCAAGATTTTATAAACCTGGAGAAGTGTACAATTATTAGGTGACATATTGCCAAATCTATGAAGCACATAGATTTTCTTATTCCTCCTTGACGTAAAAGAAACAAAGTCTCAGACAATCAAACGACATATCTAAGACCATACAAATGATAAACCACAGAGCTTAATTGTGAGCCTACTAGGTCTTCTGACTCCACTATACCTAACTCTCAAGTGATTTATGAATAATTAAGAAGCTACATAACAATAAAACCATACCAATGAAATGTAGACTTGATACATAAGTATTTGAAACATATAAAGAAGACAAGCATAGTTAATCAGGAAGGCTTTGTGAGAGAGGCGAGGCTATACATTTTCAAGGAGATGGGACTGGATTAATCTAAGTATTGTACTGTATGTATTGTATATATTATAGTCTTCCTAATTCCTCTCTGTGCTTCTGGCTTCATTTCTAGTTTAGGTTTATAAAACAAAATTATTTTCCCAGCTTTGAAACTATTTGCCCTATTTTCCAGCATTTATTGTCCTGCAAGGACCGAGTCTCACGATGTGAGTAGGTGCACCCCTGGCCAAGGGGCAGCCTCGTGAGAAACAGAGGTGGGGGTACAGCTGACAGCAGATGCTGACGGCTTTCCCATTCACTGTTTAAGGGAGAGTCCAAATAGTGACCCAGACCTAAAAGATACTATGAACCCTGGCCAACCCCTTGAAAAATTCAAATTTCCATTTCTTGACCATTTTTTATTGTAATTTTTCTTGGAAAATAGAAAGTTCTAAAATAGACTTATAATATCAATAACAATAATAACAATAACAATATAATATCAATATAATATCAATAACAATAATAATTCTTTGTAGATCTACATCCCAAGTTAAAGGGAATATATTTTAAAGACATCACTAAAGCATTTATCTAGCTTTAACTGCCTCATCAGAGAATATTATTTTTTAAAAAGAAGCCTCATAAAGATGTATGAATATATAGACCTATGATTATTCAAAAAAAATTGTACAAATCAAAATAAATTTGCCAGAGCAATTTAAAATAATTAACCTTTGACAAACCTCCCTCTCTGGTAATGGAATAGTAACTATATGAATAAAAGATAAGTCGTGACATTCAATGAATTACAATATTCATCCCATAAATTACTTGATATAATAGCTCTATAGTCTACATTTTTATAACACTAAAATGTCCCAAACACTAAAGAACCCATTCATTTCCAGTGTGTGGTTTGCAGATAGGTTGAGTAATTTCTTTTGCTTTCTTCAAATATCTTTCAATTAAGTCTTTGCTATTATTTTCCTCCCCTAATATACCTTCTGTCAGCCTGTCAGCCATTTCTGCAGTACACACACCTGGTAGAATTGAGGCTTGCACTCACTGCCCTGAGCAGCTCTTGCAAATAAGTCAGTATTAGCCTGATTTGCATGTGGGGTGAGTGATTACAGGGCCAGCATTGCCATTTGGCTGATGACCACATTTAAGGGTACAGTGGCCCAGTCACTGGTGCAGACCGTGAGCCTTTTGGACAAGCTGCTGTTCTTGCTCCATCTCCACTTCCCTGAGCTAAAAGAGCAAGAGTAGCAGTCATCTGCTTTGCTAGGGTAAACTGAAGCCATCTTTGACTACATAAAGATAGAGACCACATAGCAAAATATCAGTGCTGCATAATGATAACTTAAGAGGTATTCATTGGCATATACAAACCTCAGGATGGCAGAATGGATGCAAAATGCCCAGAGATTTTTGGTCCAAAAGGTATTGCAATTTTAAACAAAGAATGGAAATTTATGGCAAGAGGATGTCTCATGAGAAATGGATGTATCCCTGCCTGCCCATTAAATACAAGATTTGCTAATCATCTAGGGGTGACCAATTGGTTTCCTTCAACTCTTCCAAGCCATTTGCTAGAGTAAAGTGAACAAAATGGACCATGAAGGCCTCACTAGTTTCCAATTCAATATGTATACCTCCCCAGTGTCTTTCTAATGCATTTATATCACAGCAGAATGCATCTATACTAACACATCATTTAAATTTTCATTATCCTTGCTCTCTCAATCATAGTCTGGATTCAGTTATACTATAATAAAAACAGACATGTTTATTGAGCACTTACTATGTATCAGATATTGGGTCAAGTCCTACAAATAAATTTAATTCTTTTCACAACTCATAAGGTAGATTCTGTTTTTATTCCCATTTTGCATAAGAAAATTGAAGCTTAGAGTCTCAGTGATTTGCCTAATGTAATGTTACATACACTTTTAAGTATTATACTGTATTATGTTATAAGTAAACCATGCCTCCTGGCTACCCAAACTCAGAAATTCTTCATAGAAAGGGTTACCTATGTTTCCTGACTCTAGTGTTAGCAAGCTGGAATTGCAGCTGTCCATGATGGCAGTCACAACTCCAGAGCTGGGGCTCATCTGGCTCTCCTTTGATCCCAAAGTCACAGAGGTAGGTGGGCGGGGCTCCTGCTAATTCCAGACCTTCGACTTGGTCCTGACTGCAGAACCACTCCTGAACAAATGGTGCACAGTGCCTGTTGCTGCGCTGTCTTTTAGATAAGGGATTGATTTGAACAAAATATGCCTCCTGTGTTTCCCTGTTCTTTTTCTCCTCAGCCTCCCGAGTAACAGGGTAACAGGGACTACAGATGCTCCACCGTACCCAGTGTGTTTCACTGTCCTTTTTGTGAAAGGTCAGACGTATGAAAAGAAAGGAAGTGTGGAAAATAAAAGAAGTCACCAATTCACAGCCAAAACTATTGCTTTGTAGTTGGAGAAGCTTACTGGTATCTCGTCTATGTAGTTGGATATACTTTTTCTTCCTATTGAAGAAATCTAGAGGAATTTTTTTTCTTCTTTTGTGGATCTTCTTCTTCTTCTTCTTTGGAGGTCACTGTTTCAGAGCCAGGAAATTAGGACTCACTGGATGATCATGAATACATGGATGAGGAGGGAGGACACAGAAATCGGTGAAGGGACTACCTATTAACCTATCAGTTATAAATGATTTCCTTGGGCCATTTATTAACATCTCATGGAAGGCGTTCTGCAAATGTCCCTGAAGGAAATGCCACTCTTGCCCAGTCACCTCTTTGTACAGTTAAATTGGAGCTCAGAGAAATTATAAACTTTGCCCAGTTTGTACAGAAAGTTAGTAGCAGAGTTTAAAGTCTGCTCTTCTATCTCTTAATTCAGGATTCCTTTAACTCATATTATTGTGTATCTACTATATGCCAAAGACTGAGTAAATTACATTTCCTGTTTAACCCAAACTTTGATTTTAAGAAAGGAAAAAAATGTATCTTAAAACAATGAAAGAAAACTCTGTTTCCTTTTCATCTTTTGTGCATTTGCCTTTTTTCCTAGTTTCCTAAGTTTAATGTTTCCTTTTTAGTAATCTACAGGGCATTATACTAGGCCTGGAATTGAAAGAACATTTCAGGCTTCAGTGATAAGAAAATGATTGTTTAATGCAAGGTTCCCCCAAATTTTTATGAGAAGCTTCTATTTTACATTTTATTTTTCTTGTTGGTATTTTGTTTTTAAAGACAGTTGAGGGAGGCCAAAAGTAAAATTCCTACTGAAGTTAATTGTGATCTTTTATACTGTGACTCACAGTAAGAAATACATTTTATATTATAAGCCAGCATATATATAATATACATGCATGCACATATATGCATAGGTATATATGTATCTATATGTACATATAGATATAACTGAAACATGTAAAGTTTCATGAAATAATACCTATATGAATAATAAAAAACAATAAATTTTACATGAAATATAATTTTATTAATATTTAAATGCTACAAGATATGTCACACTGCTTATTCTACTGTAGTTCATTTTTTTAGAAAAGCTAAGCAAAGCTCAAACAAGAAACAAAAGCAATTTGGGTAAATGTTTCAATTCCCTATTTAATTTTGCTTGTAAAAATACAGAAAGGTCAGGTGGCCAGTGAATTTTGTCTGGCTTAGCCCTTGATCTAAGACCGAGTGATTTGCCATTCAGATGCTAAGGGTACAGTGGGAAATCTGTCCCTAATTTCTTTTTGCCTTCAGATTTCCTGAAATGTAATCATGTGAATAATTCTTGAGCAATGGCTCAACCTCTCTGAACTTTCATCACACATGTTAAATGAGGGGTAAGTCTACGTGACTCTCATGTTCTCTTCCAGCTTCAAAGGTCTACGATATTTTTTTATTTGATACCTGGTACTTGTGAAAACAAAGTGCCCTCAAATGTATTCTATGCATAAAGCAAGGATTTCTAGAACCACAAATGTATTCCTCTTGAAGTTTCTCTAAAATGTTGACAGATGTGAAAGTGAGCATTATGGAATGCTTAGTTTTACATTTGCATTCAGATCTGTTGTTTCAATGGGGACATTTTTATAAAATAAAAATGTGTTACTGCTATTCTTGGAATTCTCCTGGTTCTGCAGCAGATTTAATTAGCTTAAGCACTGTATTCTTATATGCACTTTGGTTTTGGGAGGCTTAGCCATTGTTCGCATTAGAGTATCCCAGGGAGAGAGAGGTCCAGTTTTTCACTGTCATAATGTTACGACCATAGTGTCTCTATTCGTGTGAGGGAATTACAGTGCTAGCAATGCCAGCACCAACGCATATTCCTCAAAGGCACAGGATGGCATTTCAGCTAAGTTTAGTAAAAGTAATCTGGGTAATGGCTTGAAGTGAAACCACCTTTATTGGTTATGTAGCTCAGTTGCCAAAAAAGGTGAATTGTTTTTATATTTTCTCCATATATAGCTGTATGAACGTTTGATTAGTAAAACAAGTGAATCAACTGAGAGAGAGCATCCAGGGACGTGGAGCTCATATAGATTTGGTATAGAGAGTACAGCAATCAGTGAGGGCTTAGGAAATCTTGATTCTTTCAGTCCAAAAGCAACTGAACTCAAGTTTTTGCAAAATTGATTTTATATAGAACAAAGCCAATGTGTTCATTTACAGTAAGAAATACAGCTGCCATATGGTCTGGAATATTTACATAAGCATGACCCATGTGCACTTTCATTGTTGGCAGCCTGCAGTGGAAGCCAAATGATAGCCAGCATGTTGCTGGGTGAGCTCTGAATTCCAACTACAGGCATCGGTTACACTGGTGGAATATTTAATGCCACTGGGGCAAGACGGTCAGTGTGTCCATCTCAGAATAAGGAGTTGGAATGCTCAGAGCCCGTTGGCTATGCCTCCTTTCCCCCTAGACAGCGATAGGATGCTGGGAATAATATCATCTACCCTTCAGCGCTGCTGGGAAGGATAGTGATGATGCACACCTCACAGTGCCTGGTGCATTATAAAAAGGCTCATAAAATGGTTATTTTAACCTTTGTGACTGAGATTTTGTGTCTGACCAAGTACTTTTCTTCACTTCTGAATGATATTTTCTTTCTTTTTCCTGTTATGTAGGTCATGATAAAACATTGTAGAAATTGTAGAAATTTGGAAAGTTCAAAAAAGCACCAAAAAAAAAAAAAAAAGACATCATAACTATAATCCCACTCAACAGAGAATAAAAAGCTTTTGTTAACATGCTAGGATATAATCTTCTCCAAAATGTGACTCAGTTTGAAATACAATTCTCTAATATGGAAGGACAGTACTTACTCAATGCCAGTGAAAGGGCCTCTAGATTCATCCTTTCTATGGGATCTAACCTAGTTCATCTGCCCCACTTAAAAGTTTTTCATAATTCAGTTCTACTTTGTCCCTCTCTGGCTAAGGAAAATAAATAATGAGAGATAAAATCTCTGGATGGGGTCTTCAAGTCACACTAAACCAGACAGGTAAGTAGCAGGCCAGAAATAATATGTGGGAAGAAAAAAAGAAAGTGGTATTATTACTTGCAATGCACTTCCTGGTAGCTTGGATGTCAGGTCTGCAGACCAGGAGGGAGGTGGGGAAGGAATTGGGGGAGGGTGGATAGAGGTGGGGAATGGAAAAGAGGACGAGGGAGGTGTTTAGCTTTCATTTGCAAGCGTGATACCCGCTGCTTTGTTTATGGATTTGATGCTATTCATACAGTCTTTGCAATATTAATTTTTAATTTATGATGCTCATTAGGAGACACTTAAAACAGAACAATTATCATTTATCTTGATATATTATTTACTAGGACTGACTGTCATGGTTAGGGGCCCATGATTAGTGAGAGGGGGATCGGGAAGAGCTTCTGGAAGGTGCTGGGGTACAAGGATAGGTGCTTAGGAAGCAGTTGTCAGAACCCAAAGCCCAAAGTTCTGATGTCGAAGCAAAAGCCACACAATCCCTAATCAAGACTCAGGAGGCTCTCTCCAAGACAAGCCTGGAATAGTACTTAATGAACCTGCAGGATCATATTAATGAGACTCTCTGTTAGGCCACCAGCTCATCAATTATTCATCCAGCTGCATCCCTGATACTTTGCCATCTTCCTCTTTTTGCGTTGGTGGGTGTGATTACTTTTTTTAACCCTCCGTTTCCTTACCTAGAGTGTAAACAAAGACTCTGTTCTGTAGTTTCCTTTTATTCTGCTCAAACATCCTCTCATCTCGGTACTTAGCTGGGATATCAAACATGATGATGGAAGTCTGCTGCAGGGGCAGTCTAACTTCTGAGAGTGTCTGAGAATTAGGGCACCTCTGACTTTGTGCCTTCCTAATACTCGGGACCTGTCTGTATATTATGCTTATTATCACACTGTGTTATAATTATCTAGCTATGTATGATTCTCCTGCATTAGACTGTGAATTTCTGGAGAATGCCAGACATAAAACAGATACCCACTGAATAAGTAAATGAGTGAATGAATATGGGTACTCAGGCATGCGTATTATTCAGCCCTGTCTGTCTGTAGTCATGAAGATTGTGAGATGGAGGCCTGGGCACTGCCTGCATGTTCCAGAGGAAACTGAATGAAACAGAAAAAGACAGAATTTTGCATTTGCAGTCTGAGTCATGCAGGTGAAGATGTGTCTGCAGGCTTAATGCAAAATACCCAAGTCTGTGTGGTTTCCAGTTCTGTGTAAGCTTATTTTAATTTTTTTTTTAGAGATTATTTACCATAATCAGCCATGGTTTTAGGCACAAAATTGTTTCATACAAGAGAGAGGATGATCTGATTTCAGTGAGCTTTCTGAATGAAGACCAGTGAGCCTAATAGTGAGTGAGCTTTGGAGTGGGGCAGAGGCTGGGCTTCTGCTGAGTCTGCTAATTCAGTTCACTCACTCAAAGCCAACAAAGCCCAGGAAACCAGTTTCTATTCTTCAGGAAGTGGAATGCTGGAGGCTGGGATGCTGACCAGTGAGTGTCATTACCCCATGTAGGTAGTGAGGGTAAGAAAAGGCAAGTGCTGGAAGTAATTTTTGTTTGCTCTGGACAGATGGGATGAGGGACAGTACAGGTGACATTACCTGATAGACAGATTGACAAGATGATTCAAGGCAGAGATGAGTGTGAGGAAATGTTTGACATTCCACTCCCTAGCAATATCCCCAACCAGTTATGACTATTCACGTACTAGGAAAGAGAGCAAGGATCCAAATGCTTTGAAAGAACAAAAAGAAATAAGAATACATGAATATAATTCCTTAGCTTTGGCAGGTAGACTGCAAAGCCAAAGGCGAATGGAGACTTTTGCCAGATGGATTCTGATTTATTAAATCTCAACTAGTCACAGTTCTATGGAGTCAGAGTTAGACAAATATAGCCTGGAATTTCTCTCTCTAGACCTTTAAGTTGGCTCTTCTCAGTGAATTGTACTGAGAATGGGTTACAGGTAGTTCTCAGGCTACTGCTGTCCTTACTCCTGGGGGCACTTGGCTGGGCTGGGATGGCTGGGACCCTCAGACTGGTTGCCCTGGACCAAGAGACGTCTTAACCATTTATCCTGTGTCATGGATTCTAAAATGCACGTTCCCCCCACCCTCACCCTCATTTAGCCTCTCTGAAATCTGAATGTGTTTTTCTGGCAATATTTTACAATCACTTTTGGCCAGGTGGCGGTGATGAGGTGGTTGTCATTGCCTGCACATGCCAAAACCTGGTCACAGCTGTTCATATTGTCCTAACTTCAGTTGAGTGATGTGCGTTGTACTGCTGGCCTTGGGTTGAGTTTCCCTTAAAGTGTCTTCAATAAAATACGCTATGATTCAGCCTTGAAACAAAACAGTTATTATGTACACAAAAAGGCAGGGAAATAGAGAAGTAGGTATAAATGTGATATTGATAGAGTAAAACATGTCACAGAAGAGATGAACAATCAAATGTTTTATGAGTTCTGAGGAAAGGAAGGTGCCCGCCAATAGAAAAAGCCTATCAGAAACCAAGCTCTGCAATGAAAGGTTGGAGACATTGGTTTTTTTCTTTCTCAGTGAGATGTCCTCATTTTCTGTGTGTGCCATGGTGTGAAATATATTGGGAACCATGGCTGGCCATAATTTTCCCTTCATTCAAGCTCTCTGGTAAAGAAATAATTTGAATTCAACTTAAAAATTTTAAATTATTAGAATAGCAATATTGACTGTGTTAAAGAAGAGCTACCTTGAAATTGTTTTACCCTTTCTTGTATACAGTATTTACTTTCATCTAATTTCAGTTTAGCCTTATATGCTAAAGATGTAGCTGAACCACTGGCCCTGGAAGCAGTTCAAGCCCAGGCAATTTCCATAAGCAGTGAGCACTGAGTCCAGTCCTGCCATTGCCAGTGGGAATGCTGGGAAGCTCTCAGAGGGTTAGAGTCAATAGGCCCTTTCTGTATTGTCTGTGATATCTGTGATGCACACTTTATACCGACTGCATGAAATTAAAGAGGATATAGCCTCTTATTTTTTGGTGGTGTAATTGGAGGCCAGCCTCCGACTAGCACGGGCTTCCTCATCAACATAGAATGGATCATTCTGAAAACACAACTTTAATCTATAAATTAAAAAATCACATCATTTTAGGTAGAAAGGATCTTGAGATGATTTAACTCAACTCTTTTAATTTATAGATAAGTAAACTACAGCCCAGAGAAATGAAATGGCCACCTGGGATTTCACGGTTTATTCGTGGTAGTAAATAGTCCTTCTGCCCCAGGTGCGGTATCCAGCCACCATCACACACATGGACCCTGCAAGGCAAATTTTCACATAAAGTGTAGAACTTCTTGTGTATTTTGTTTATGTCTAAAACTTTATTAGATCCAATTCTTCTAAGTCTTTGTCCTGTTAGCACTGATAAGCATTTATTGAAATTTCACCACTGGCTAGGGACTTAATCCCTGCTTAAAAGTACACTCTTCCATCTCAGAAGTTTTTTATTTCTAAGTAATTATGACCTTGATGATTTTCAGTGTTCATCCTTTAATCTTGTTTTCATTTTCCCAATAAAAAATGTAAACCTGGAAAAATGCCACAGTCTCTCTTAGATTTAAAAATGTATCAGCGTGGCTCTAACCAGGAGGATAGAGATGGGGAGAGGAGGTAGCAAAAGTCATTCTCT
This sequence comes from Lemur catta, assembly GCF_020740605.2. NCBI lineage: Eukaryota > Metazoa > Chordata > Mammalia > Primates > Lemuridae > Lemur > Lemur catta. The sequence goes on along the minus strand of NC_059131.1, from coordinate 51,921,137 downwards.
CCTCCCTACTCCACTCCTTCCAACAGAATTGACAATGTATCACAGAGGCCTATTAAACCAATAAACACATGCTGGATGGAATGACCCACCTTACTGATTTTAGGATATGACATTTAAGGTCTTGTAAAAAAAGAGCAGAGAGGGTTCACCAATATATCTTAGTATACAGCAACATGAGGTCAACTTTGCCTTGTTTTTTTCTGTTTTGCTGCAAATGAGTCTTCAAAACCAAAATTAAAAAAAGAATACATTTACAGTATGTGGTATGTATATGTATGTTTGTGAGTGTGATATAACATGTGTGTTCACACACAGACATACACACCTATGTCCTTAACACATGGCATAGATTTTTCTTCTCCCACAGGGATCTTAAATTTAAGAAGAATACCATCGTTTAGTATTTCCACAAAAGCCTGAATTAAGCATCTTCCTTCTCTCTATAGAACCTTACATTTCCTTAAAATAGTTGTTCTCAAAATTAACCTCATCTTGGTTGTATATATCTAGAGTATCAAGTATTTTTTCAAATAAAAAATATGAAAATAAGAAAGAACTTAAGAAGAGAGAAAACAAAGAAATAAAGTGAGAAAGAAAAGAAAGAAATTCTCTTCCCTGAAATCAAAAAGAAGGGACATGATAAAATCTAAAGACTTTTCAGAATCACGTCTGAAAGCCTGGTGTCTGGAAAGATGACACATGCTGGATGTTGACACTGAAACCCATGCCAGAATCACTATAAGAAGAAATAATATGTATATTACAAATCCTCCTCTTGACAATCTACAGAGAAATGTTATTAGAATGAGCAATCAATTCAATAAAAGTGATTATGTTCAAATTCCATTCAAAATAGAAATACTTTGTTTTACTTGACTCTACCTATAACTATTTTACAACATGAGAAGCTTTGCTAGATGTTTTTTTTAAAATGTTTGTTGTTGTTTTAAAACTCTTTGAGAAGATAATTCAAAACATATGGGAAGCCGTGCTGAGCCGTGGAGTGAGCATGAGCACAAAGGTGAGGTGGTGGAATGTCCAGTCCCTGACAGGGACTTGCTGGGTGCCTTACACAACCGTCTCCAGAGTGGGCAGGCCTGGGTCTGTGCGTCCCAAAATGTGAAAGGGTTGGCTAAGATCATTGCTATGATTACTTCTAGCTTCAACAGTCTGCAGTTCATCTGCTTATCTTGCCTGATAAAAGCCGTCTGGAACCTTCAGCATGAATGAAGGTACAAAATAGCCATTTGATCATTAGAACAAATATATTAGCCAGAAAATTTTTTGAAATTTCTTTCCATTGAAAATCCTGTTCTGGCCTCAATTACCAGCAAATACACTTGCAAAGAAATCAAATTTGTCAACTCTTAGATCCAGTCATTATCAGGGCATCACATTTTCAAAATACCATTTGGGATCATTCTTTGTCTATACTATGAAGCATCCAAGCTAAATGTCCACTTAGGCTCTCTCCTTTTAGCTCTCACGTCTTAGTCATTTAAAGAACAATGCCTTTGAGTAACAGAGTTATTTTTTCCTTCTGATTTTTTTTTCTTACAAAATTCAGTTTCCTGGGCAGCTTCTAAAGGGAAAATTCAATTATGAGATGTTACCATAGAAGAGGGCACCATGCTACTTTTAATATTAGCCCTTTCTAATCTGGGTAAGGTCATCTAACTTTTCTGATTTTTGCCTAGGGAGAACTTCCCCCTACTTTTTTTTTTTAAAAACATATATCCTTTTGTCTGGTTGGCCAGTAATTGACTTTGTCCCTTTTTTCATTTATTTCCTTGTCTCCTGGTTGTAGCATCTTCTCCCCGGAGTCTCAGGTTAGAAGTTTTCCCTTTTGTGAAACCATGACAGGTGCCTAATTGAATGATGAATGTCCCTTTATTACTCTGTAATTGAACTGCCAGCTTTTTGATTGGTTTGTAGAGATGCTCCCCCCCTCATCAGGCACTGCAGGGGGCTTGGTAGTTGGCAGTCTGGTCCTACACTCCATCTGTCTAATCCCATCTAGCCCCCACTTGCTTTTTGGGGGGTGGTGATAGAGGTAGGGAGTGAGGGGGAGGGAAGTCATAATAAATTATGCTAATTCGCTGTGGCTCTGACAATGAGAAGATCCTATTGTTCCGTGCATCTTGGGGGTAAATGCTTGAAGACATTTTGTCGTCATGGGTGCCTAGCCTGACAGCCCCAGGATGAAGATTAATGGGCCTCACCTGAGTGACAGAACAGGGGATTGTGGGGAAGAGAGGGTCATTCATCATACTCTGACAGGTGTCATTCAATCCGACAGCAGCTCCACCGTCACCCAGCTAGCAGTTCCATTTTTCTGCCAGTTAAGCAAGGAGTTTAATAACATCCCCAGAATTAAAACTCATTCTTTGTAGCAGCTCTGACAGCTGAAAATAAGAAAATCAATTCTTCACATGTTATAGCACAGTTAACTGACTGGGGCTTTGACTCTAATTTAGTCTTTGGGCTGCATTTCAAGCAAGAGCTTTTTGTAAGACATCATCTATTAAAATTTACCGATAGTGCTAACTTTGGGGTTGTTATTTTTGTGGGTGCATCAGCGATTCAGGTTTTCATACCCAGTGTCATTTTACCCACTGCATGCTGAAGCACAGCCCTGCAGTAGCTGGTTCTCTGCTACTTTATCCTCATTAGCAATGTTTACTGCTTCTCTCTTCATTAATATTGATCCCCTCCCCAACTACCAGGAACAATAAGACAGACACTAATTTGAAACATTTGGTATCATTAAACTGTTTGGATTTCAGGTTTCAGGGATCTTGGAAGGCAGAGAAAATGGTTCAAAGATTAAGAAGGGGAGTTAAAACTTGGTGCTTTAGTGTGACCCGATGAATGATGACACGAGGTTGGTAGGTATGGTAGACTGTGAAACATGGCTGTGGATTTCCTTTGTCCCTTTTCTCCTCTGGAGGAAGAGTCTATTTCTCCACCTTCATGAATCTTGGATGTGTGTGCTGCCTGATGTTAGTTTTGACCAATAGAATGTGGCAGAAGTGATGCTGTGTAACTTTGGAGACTGGGTCTCAAGAGAGTTACACTTTCTGCTTTTACTGCTTGTGAAACCTAGCCACCATGTAAGATGTCAGGGCACCATGTAAAATGTCAGTCCACCATGCCGTGAGGAAGCTCAGACTAGCTGCATGAGGAAAGAGAGGCTACATGGAGGTACACTGAGGCATCAGACATGCAAGCGATGCATTCCTGGAACTTTTGGCCATTTCAGCAGCCAGCTGGATGCAGCCACATGGAAGCCATCCTGGAAGTTTGAACCCTAGCTGATGCAATACAGAACAGAAGAACAGCCCTACTGAGCACTGCCTAAATTTCTGGTCCACAGATTTGTGAGCAAATAAAATGGTTGTAGTTTAAAGCCATTACATTTGGGGGTTGTTTGTTATATAGTAATGAATAACCAAAACAATGAGTGTGACATAACGGTGGCACAGTACAAGGGAGCCAGGTACACAGCTCTTTTCCTATAACTCAGATGTGGAAATGTTTTGGTTTTGGAAGCAACATTGTTCCCTGCAAATCCCTGTTTGAGTACCTTTGCCATCTCTGGTTATGCCTTCCCCCTGCAGCCCCTTTCTCTTGTATATGACAGAACAGTTTTTCAGTACATTTTGGGGTGGGGCCAAAGAGAAATTGTCATATGATTTCTATACTTCTTAGTCCTGTCTTTCTCATTTTATACAGCTAGGGTCAAAGAAGGCATCTTTGAAAAATAAATTCCAAAATTGGACTATTTATTCCCTGATATAATGCTCAGCATGGTTAAAGAGTTGTGTGTGATATATATACATTGATTAAACTAACCAGATTACTGATCAGCTTCACAGGGTGCATATAGACACAGTACATATAGATAATTGTTTTATTGTGAATTATCTAATTTTATCATAAACAGTAATCAGATTAGCTAAAGACTTTGGTAAAATAATCTATTAGGACATCAAAATAAAAATTGTCCTATCTCTGCTGCCTTTAAGGAGACAGACAACATATTTGTAACTCTTTAGATTTCTGTGTAATTATTTTGGGAAGAACTGGAACAAAAAATATGATGTTAGGGATAGCTGTTTGTATGAAGAGAAGTTCTATAAAAGCATATGATATAAGCACACAGAGGGCACATGAGAACAGTTTTGGATTTTCTAAATCCAAAAGTCATGGATATTTGTTATAGCAGAAGAACATCTAAACTTGGGAAGAAGAGAAGAATCATATAGGGCAATAGCATCTTGTGGAAGGTCTTGAGCCATGGTTAATTCCCAGGAATGAAATAAAAGTAAAGATCACCATGGTAATTTTTATTGTAATTATTTGTACAAGAGAACTTTTCCTTTCCTTGAGAACATCCTTCAAAACAAACATCTGAAAGTTTAGACATTAGATTCATGACGCAATGTGAAACCAGTAAGTACTATTTGCTTGGAGAGTTTTAAAAAAAGGCCATATGGCTGAATACTGTTGCTGTGATGTTGAGTGAACTGCCTGTGTTGGCCTTGCCTCCTTAAGAATCCCTACTGTCCTGAATCTCAAATTGACCTGCCGACTCACATGTCCGTTCAGAGTCAGTATCTCCTTATCCCTGAACACTTGTACTTTATAATATGATTGATTTGATCATATCTCCTTAGCATCTTTCATGCCTTTCTTCCTGTCTCAGGTTTTGCTATTCCATTTTAACACCGATACCATAAAGGACTCCCAGCTTGATACCCTACCTTTGGAATAAATGGTGGAACATCTAAGGTTCATTATGTCTATCTTTTCACTGAGCCTAATAACCAAGACTTATAAAAAGAAATTATCAACTTGTAATCATCTTTCAGCAGCTAGAATGATTGGTTCATTTTAAAGCATCTGGGGTGATGCTCCAATACAAAGCATACTATGTTAATTAATGGTTCATAAAGTAGCAGAGAGCCTGGCACATAGCAGGTGCTCAAGAAATGATTAGAAATAAATATTTTTAAGTCAATCCATAGTTATCAGCTGCTTACTGACTGTAGCAGTTAGGAGTTTACATAGTATGAAAAAGTCACACTCACTGACTTCTAAAAATATAATTGAAACTAGGCAATTGTAATTCACTGCCCTGAATCTATGGATTTTTTTTTATTGTAACCAAGTACCAGACTCTACCATCTAAATGATGTATTGGAGGTAGAATTTTAGATTAAGAGTGAGAAGAGCCCAGAAACAAACCCACACACATATGGTCAACTGATCTTTGACAAGCATGCCAAAAATATACAATGGGGAAAGGATAGTCTTTTCAGAAAATGATGTTGGGCAAACTGGACATCCATGTGCAAAAGAATAAAATTGGACTCTCATCTGACAGAATACACAGATACACACCACAACTCAAAATGGATTAAAGGCTTAACCATAAGACCTGAAAGCATAAAACTGTCAGAAGAGCAAAAGGAAAAACCTTATTGACATTGGCCTTGGCAATGATTTTTTAGATATGACACAAAAAGCACAGGTAACAAAAGCAAAAATAGACAGGTGGGATTACATCAAACTAAAAAGCTGCTGCACAGCAAAAGAAACAATAAAAAAAATGAAAATTCAACCTAAAGATTGGGAAAAAAATATTTATAAACCACAAATATGATAAAGGGCTAATAGCCAAAGCATATAAGGAAATCCTATAACTCATTAGCAAAAAACCACATAACCCGATTAAAATAATGAATAGACATTTTTCCACAGAGGATGTACAAATGGCCAATAGGTATATGAAAAGATGTTCAACATTACTAATCATCAGAGAAATTCAAATCAAAATCACAGTGAGATATCACCCTCACATCAGTTAGGATGGTTATTAGCAAAAAGACAGAAAGACAACAAGTGTTGGCGAGGATGTGGAGAAAGGGGAACCCTTGTGCACTGTTGTTAGACGTATAAATTAGTATAGCCACTATGAAAAACAGTAAGGCAGTTCTTTAGAAAAATTAAAAATTAAGGCTATCATATGATCCAGCAATCCCACTTCTGGGTACATAGCCAAAGGAATTGAAATTAAGATCTTGAAAAATATCTGCATTTCCATGTTCATTTCTGCATTATTCACAACAGTCAAGACATGAAACAACCTAAATATCCATCAGTGGATGAAAGGATAAAGAAAATGTGGCATATATTATACTCACAATGGAATATTATGCAGCCTTGAAAAAAGGAGATACCGCTAATGGCAAGAACATGGATGAACCTGGAGGATGTTATGCTAAGTGAAATAAACTAGACACAGAAGGACAAATATTGTACAATCACAATTATGTAAGAAATCAAAAATAGTCAACCTTACAGAAGCAGAGAGTAGGATGGTGGTTACCAGGTCCTGGGGGGAGGGTACACATTTTCAGTTATGCAAGATGAATAAGTTCTAAAGATCTACAGTACAGTATAGTACCTATAAGTAATAATACTATATGATATGATTAAAGTTTGTTAAGAGGGTAGTTCTGTTTTTCATAATTTTTTTATTTTCTTTTTTTTCTATTTTTTTAATTTAAGCGTATTACAGGGGTACAAATGTTTAGGTTACATATATTGCCTGTGCCCCACCTGAATCAGAGCTTCAAGCATGTCCATCCCCTAGATGGTGTGCACTGCACCCATTAGGTGTGAATACATCCATCCCCTCCTCCCCTCCACCTGCCTGACACCTGATGAATCTTATGACTATATGTGCACATAAGTGTTGATCAACTAATACCGATGTTATGGTGAGTACATGTTGTGCTTGCTTTTCCATTCTTGTGATGCTCCACTTAGTAGAATGGGCTCTAGCTCTATCCTGGATAATATAAGAGGTGCTGGATCACCATTGTTTTTTGTGGCTGAGTAGAACTCCGTGGTATACATATACCACATTTTATTAATCCACTCATGTATTGATGGGCACTTGGGTTGTTTCCACATCTTTGCAATTGTGAATTGTGCTGCTATAAACATTCTAGTGAAGATGTCTTTTTTATAGAATGTCTTGTTTTCCTTTGGGTAGATGCCCAGTAATGGGATCGCTGGATCAAATGATAGTTTTACTGGTAGCTCTTTGAGGTATCTCCATATTACTATCCACAGAGGTTGTACTAGTTTGCAGTCCCAGCAGCAGTGTACTAAATTATGTATCATGTAGCAATATACTTATCAGTGTAAAAATAAAAATAAAAGAACATAAATTATAAACAAACAAAAAGAGTCAGAAGACTTAGATTTTAGTCACATAGGCTCTGTCACTTAGGAGGTAACTCTGGGCAGGTCACTTCACATCTGTAGCCCAGACAAACCTTCTATATAAACATCTATTCCGTGACACTTTCACATGTGGCCCCCATTTTTATCAATAATAGACAATTAAAATACATCCTTGGGTTTTGTAAATAATAATGCACACTGTCTCTGGAAGCAGAATCTGTACCAAGGAAGTTCAAAATTTCTTGGAAACAGAAGATGAAGGAGAAGACAGGAATTGAAGAAGAATGAAAAATAGGAGGAAAGAAAAAGAACAGGCACCTCATCATCACAGCTGAAGGGCCTAGAGGGCAGGACTCATGGAATCTGACAGCATGAGCGATACTAAAACCTGGGATGACAAATATGAATGCTCAAACCACGAGTGCTCTGATGGCCTTCTCTTTGTGGGCTGGAAGAGAGAGAAAAACCAACCCATTACGAAGATCCAATCAGGCTGATGGTGCTGGTGTGACAGCACCTTCTTTGTAGTGTGACATGGAGTTTCCATTCAGGGAAGCCCAGTCAGGGGAGCAGTATTCCAGCGGGTGGGTCTGATGTCAGGGAGGTGGATTCCATCCCACTTACAGCTGCACCGAAGGCTGACTTTGGCAGCAGTTCCTGGGATATAATTTTATAAACAGTCTTTTCTTTCCAGACTTCCAATATGAATTTAGACCTCAGCGCAGATTCTGTCTCACATCTTTATTTTGTGTCATCACATTCTAATCTGATGACAAACAGTTGGTCTGAGATTTCAGTGTATTACTATATTAGTGCAATTTATGTCCTGTGTGGAAGTTGATGATGTGTAAAGACTGCACTGTGGACTCGCCTGGATTCTAATCCAGCACCTCAACGGATAGTGTTGCTTTGGTGATCACAACGGCACTTTATTATGAAATCCAATGGTTAGTTTGTGGTGCTGGCTCACCAGAAGGCACTGGCAGCAATATTAATCACATTTCCCAAAGACTGGGCCAAAGCTCTGCAATTCACCTTGGAATGATCACTCTTAGAATTTACCCTCTGATCATGCCATTTCTGCTTGATAAGTTTTATAGAAATATTATTTTTAAATGTATACTGTATCTTAAATAAGCAAGATATATAGAATGTAGTGGCTCCAGCTGGGGAAGGCGGAAGATAACTCCCTAAGTGACTCCTAAAGCTGCCACTGTCTAGCCAAGGAGACTGTGGCTGGATTCCCCCTGCTTAGTGAGAGATGCAGAGCTGGATGGCAAACCAATTAGCCCAGTGCATTCTCATTCCAAGTCTCCTTCAGTTGTTTTTTTTTTTAAAGAAATTTCCACCACTTGAAAGCAGTGAGTCTCTTGGCACATCCCAGAAGAAGTAGACCTTAAATAGATGAGCTCAAGAAGAATAGAAAGTAAATCAATTTCCATTTTCACAAGCCTGAGTCTGCTCATTTTCAGAGAGGACGAATCAAGCAGAAAATAGTGCCAAATTACTCATGGTTTAATGACAATATCACAGAAAAGACAACTGATCTCCAAAGTTGTTATGCTCAGGACCACATCTGGATAGAGGTGGCTAGACCTGGATGGGCTGTCAGCGTGAGGACTTCATGCCTCAGGGACCAAGGCCTCCCTCTTGGCTTCCTGGCCTGGTGTGTTCACGAAAACAAGATGCTCCACCTCAGGCAGCTGCACAGAGGCTCTGCAGCGCTCAGTGGGCATTTGTCATATGTCCTGGTCTCAGGCCTTTTTATCCTTGCTGAGATAAAAGAGATCAGACAATGTCATGAGATGGTACATGTAAATTCTCAGCTAGCTCAACTATTTGCACTGGTTTTATAATGTCTTGTATTCTTACTAGATCTACAGATGTTTTTCAGGCCATGTTCCTTTTCTGGAGAGGTGAGTATATGGGATTGGGGAGGGATTATTTGCCAATTTTGTCAGACTATTTTAAGACTTTTAAAAAGAAGAGAAGTAGGTGATGAGGCCTTTAATCATGAGACATGACCTCAGTTTTCTCATCACGTTTAACAGGCAGATGTTGCCTTAGTGGGCTATTCCTTTCCTTCAACATTGCTCATAGTTATTAGGGATATGATGTCAGTTGAACGCCATCAGCAGAAGGATGGGATGATAGTACATTTTCTACAAGTGTGTATCAATTTTCCTATCCCATTGAGCTTGCCTTCGTAAAGCTATTTTTATTTTCTCCACGAGAAGCACATCCAAGAGAAATATAACACAAGCCATAGAGATAAATTTAAATATTCCAGTAGTTACATCAAAAAACTAAGAAGAAATAGTGAAAATAATTTTAATAATACATTTCACTTAACCTAATATATCTAAAATACCATGTCAACATGTAATCTTCCAAAAAACCTAATAATATATTTCACATTCATTTTTTTCATACTATGTCTTAGAAATCCAGTATATATAACACAACTCAGTTTGTACCAGACACATTTTAGTGCTCAGTAGGACAACTCTAGCCCACACATGATTACCCCAACTGTGTTCAAAGTATGTTTGTAATACTAAAGATTTTGGAGTATTCAGAAACAATCAAGCCTGTAGATGCCTTCCAGTTTGTCAAGGCACAAAATAAGTACATATAAAGTTGGTTGCCTGCAGAATTCCTTCTCAGTCACATATTTAAACTACAAGGATGGCAATAAACCATAGTGAAACCATAAATATTACATTATTATTATTCCTTTCAATGATACCACAGAAATGTGTACCAAAGCAGAACAATTTATAGCTGTGAAACATACTTTTTATTATTTCTGTCAAAATAATACTATTTCATTTTTTTAAACTAAACAAAATCACTTGATAAGTAAGATCTAGTTCAGAATTCTGAAATATTATCTCTGAGATATGAACACAGTTGACATATGGTTAGGGTATCTGGATCATGTTTAATTCCACTTATGGTAGTTCTTCCATGTAACAAATTGTGTTTCCAATTTGTATCTAGTAAGAAGTGATTAGCACTTTGATTTGGTTAGCTAATCAGAATCTAAGGTTTAAGTTGAAAGGAAAAACAGGAAGATATATTTAATTCTATTATTTGTAAGATGAGAGGGTTGGACTAGAATCAGGGGTTGGCAAATTTTTTCAGTAAAGAGCCAGAGAGTAAATATTTTAGGTTTTGTGGTGCTGTAAGACTCAACTCTGTTGCTGGAGTGGGAAAGCAGCCATAGAATATACATAATTGGATGGGTGTGGCCAGATGTGGCCCAAGGCTGTAGTGTGATGATCACTGGACTAGGTCAAGGACAATAGGCATGACCCACTTCTTCCCCCATCTCCCTGAGCGACGTTGGCTTTTTGCACACAGCATTCCCACCGAGTGTCAGTGCAGCCTCATAGTCCCTTGCAACAGTGCTGCAGGGAACCACTACAAGTCACTTACAGTTGGCATGTGCACTGAAACTTATTTTTTGTCATCCCTAGATGATTTCTAGTATCCTGTCTATTTGAGCAACTCTCATTTTTAATAGGGATATGCACTTTAGTATTTGGAATAAAGAAAAGAGTACTATAAAATATTTTTAAAAGCTTCAATGTGAGATGAAAGGAATTTTTTTTAAAAAATTGTGTTGTTTGAGAAGGAAGCCCTGCCACCTACATTTGTCCTGGCTTAGGCTATAAGCTATCTACTTACCTCAAAGTCAGTCTGTTCTTAGCAGAAAGACTAAATCTCATTGCCATTCAGCCTTAAATTGGAAGAGTGGAATAGCAATGCCATCGCATATGGTATTGTTCGAGGGAGAGATCTACTCTCCACACCAGCAAGGGTAACACCTATAGGTCCATGGAAGGAGCTTTCTGGAGACCCCCAGGGTCAATTTGAATGTAAGGTTGTATGAGGATGGTGATAGGCTTGGGGGATTAAGAGAAGTGAGAATAACAGATATAAATATTCTAGAAGGCACTGGAGATAATCACTCTGTTATCAAAGAAAGAAAGGATAATGTTGCTTCTATTTGTTAGTGAAGATTTCATAGGCCCTTATTTTTTTTCACTTGAAAATTGTAATTCTAAGACAGAAATTATGAAAAACTTCTTAGTACTTTTTTTGAGGGCCATAGCTTTAGTCTCTACCTATATTTTCATGCTCTGAATCATGCCTGTGGCATAATTAATACAGAATTGATTATTTTTCAGTTGCAGTGAATGAGTAGGTTTAGCTATCTTATTCCATTCCAAGGGTGGCTTCTTGGGATGTGGGTTACTGAATAGAAAACAGCATTAACAACATCCGCAATGGCAAGCCAAGGTCATGGCAGAATCCTGGAATGGTAAAGCAGAATCACAGGGATCATTTCATTTAAACCCAACATTGTACAGATGAAGCAAGTGAGGTGAGAAAAGTGAAGCGACCTGTTCGAGGGCACTTAGCTAGTGATGGCTGAGATCAGAACCCGAATCTCACTCTGCATCTAGTGCTCTATCTGTTCATACTCACAGTAGTATTTCCCTTCTCTTTGGCATAAAGTTGGTTCCTCCTTCCAATTGTTCAGTGAAAGTCTTCTAAGTGCCTGGTGTGGTGCCAGGTTCTCTTGCCCAGCTGACCTTACTTAATCTTTCTGAATCCCCATGGAAATTCCCTATTGTTATCTCCATTTTACACCTGGAGAAACAGGACCACAGAGGGATGAAGTGATGTGCCCAGGTGACATGGCCAGCAAGTGGCAGAGCTAGAATTACAGTCTAGATCTCTCTACTCCAAATCCAGATCTTCTACACTAGATTTGGTAGGAATATTAGCTAAAGCTTAAACTAATTCACCCATTATTTAACTAAAAGGTGGAAAACAGAACAGCAGTTGCTTTAGTGGCTCTGAAACCAGCTGCTTGACTTGTGGTTGTCCCTCTCGCCTCTCCCTCTAGTCTCAGGTGCAATGTTATTATCCTAAGGTGGAGCAATGGGTGAGGAACAAACAACACAGACAAGCTGTGGCAAATGAGGGCCACTATTAGTCTTTAGGTCCATGGGGTTAGAAAAGCCCTAGAGGGCAGGTAATGGAATGCCTTCCTCTTTACAGACTAGCAACTTGATGCTCCAAACTACAAAGCTGCTTTAGTTCTGGATCCTATTAGCTGTGTGGTTGCAGGCAGTTTGTTCTCAATATATATGTATGGATATAGGCCGAGCGTTGTCCTCAGGAATGTTAATGCCCCTGCACTTCTGGCCTGCCCTCTGGACAGGGAGTCAGAGATCCTATGGTTTAAAAATAATTCTCAAGGCAGAAAAGTAAGGTGATGCTGCAGGGGACTTGAGGTGGGATGCACCAGTGTGCATGGAAGGGCTCCCCAGAGCTGTCATTGACAGCTGAGGGGAGCCAAGGGGATGTGGCATTTGCCATGGTCTACCTCCTACCCCACTCAAGGACACTTACACTTCAGACTAAGTCCACTCTGTCCCTGACTCTTCAGAAAGACTTAAGACATATCTACAGCCCCCTCCTGCTGCAGCTGGTCCCAGGCTTATCAGTGATGTTCATTATCCCTCCCCTCCCCGACTCATTCTGGGTTTTCCTAACTCACAGGAAGTGGTTAGTTGGCTCCTGGGATGCCCCATATCATCCCCGCCTGAGGGGTCTAGTGCTTGTTTGCCTTACTTTTTTCAGGTTGCAGTTGCTGCAATTGCCCTTTCACTGTCCTTTGAGTCATGACAGCACCCAGAGGTGATTCACTGGCATGAAAAGCCCATTGGGACCAGGCAGTAATCATAGCTTTAGGTACAGACATCATCTCACTGTGTACCCACATGAAAACATTCCTCACTCCAGTCCCCACCGGGACCCAGAACCTCTAACCCACAGAGCCTTAAGTGGTGGTGATGGGACACACAAATTCAACAGGTGGGTCTCTGGGAGATCATGGGCCTGCGTATTCTAGCTATCAGGGGCATAGCATCACATATGAAGTGTAGATTATTTGCATTTATTACATCTGGAGCATGGCACTCTGACCCTGCAAGTTGTGAACCCTGAGTTCCTCCTTAGTAGAAACTTTAATAGGACAATCCTGTGTTCTGTTGGGTCAGTGCTTCCAGCTGATGCCATATATGGCAGCGTCGGTGGATCCCATGCTCTCACATGCATCGGTTCATTGTTGCATCTCCTCTACTGCACAATGACAAGCATTGATTAAATAGTCACCAAATAAATGATAAATCATTATCTCAGTTAGTGCAGTGAAGATGTGTGCTGCTTTGAGAGGTTATATTATAATATGAGACTTCGACCTTGCCAGGGAGATGAGCGAGCCTTCCCTGAGGAGGTGATACTTGAGCTGCCATTTGGAAAAGGCCTAGAAGTTAACTGGATGAAGAGGAGAGGGAACAGTGGCCCAGGCGAGGGAAAAGCATGTGTGAGCATTGCAGGTTCAAGAAAATGAAAAAAGGTCTTTTGGTTTTGAGTAGAGCTTGGGGGTATGTGCTGTGAGAGAAGGATGGGGAGAGGGAGGAGGACAGCCATGATAGGAAAAGAATTGGGATGAAGGTGATGGAGAGACTTGAGTAGATACAGGGGTGGAAAGGGGAGAGTTAGCATGAAGGCTCTCCCCTTCAATGTCTTTCTTCTCTATAGGTCTTAGGGATTAAAATACCTGCCTCTCTATAGGCCTTTTACTTAGACAGCAGACGGTGAGTCACTGGCTACACCAGGCTCTTGCTGGGTCATGAGGTCCACTCTGCCCAGAACACAGCTCTCCCACTCAACTCCTTTCCTGCACCAATGCACTCACTCTTCAGACCCCACCACCAGCTCTCGACTCCCTTGGTCTTCTCTGACCAGCGCACCCTACCCAGGCTAGGTTGCTACCTCGTCTCTGTGTTCCCAGAGTTTCCTCTGCTGACCCCCTTCATCATTTCCTCTGCACATTGGACTCTCCCTGTCATTTGTCACACTCTCCCTGGGCTGTAAAGTCCTGGACAACAGGCAAAGGCATCTCAATCATTTTTGTGTCCTTAGCACCCAGCATGGTGCCAAAAACTCAAATATAAACATGAATGAATGATTAAAAGAAGGGGTGGATGGAGGTAAATGTCACCTGCATTTAGACAAAATGCAGGCAGGTGAGATGCAATCAGAGGGAGGAGAGTTGAGAAAGCTCATTTGCAGAAGAGTAGCAAGGCAGATCTGGTGGTGCTGGCGATGGGACAGGTCTGGAGAAATCTGGTATCTTTTCTGCCCCCTTGTCGTGTCCTCCTCTCTTGCTGCTGGACCTACTCCACCTTCATTGTCTAACACCTCAGGCTGCACTCTTGACTTTCTTTGGTCTGCTTCCAGGGTGAGGTAAGTAGGATAGGGCTGAGGAGATGAGGGCTGTGGGGAAGGTGGAGAGGCGATTTCCATGCGCCATGTTGGGGTTAGCCCTGCAGATCACAGGGAAGGGTCGTGCTGGTGGTTTTCAGAGCAGAAATTAATTAAATAATTCGTTGTTAGCCAATTGTTTAAAAAGCAACTTTAAAGAAATGAAACCCAATTTATTTTTCTCCTCAAATTGGTGCATATGGCTAGAATACTAGGTACAATAAAAAGAGGAGGTAGTAATTGCAGTGATATTACATAGGGCTCTGTCATCTGTCGGTCGGCTTCCAATCCCCAGCACTGTTTCTTCCTGCCTCAGGTGTCTCCAACAAGCCACTTAAGTTTATGAAACCTCGGTTTCTTTATCTGTAACTGGAGAGGATGCTGGTTTTTCCAGATAGGGTTGTTGTGAGGATGAAATGAGATAATGCCCATTTAGCACAAGGGCTGGCTCATGGTAAGCCTGGAAGAATGTTAACCAAAACTATTATGATGGACATTGCACGCATTTGTGTTTTAAATAGTTCTGTTTGCTTAGGTGTTTTACCTCTGAATCTTTCCAGTACAAAGTACCATTTACATGCAAAGATGTCTCGAATGACTCTGTGTGTTTATTATTAAAATTCAGCAGACAAATATAAAACTGAATATATCTTAGATTAAGAACTTCATTTTGCTGAAATTGACTTTATTCTTTTTGCTTTAGGAAAAAAAGAATATACTTCTTTCCTCCTTTGAAATTAATCAAAACTGCACTTGTTCAACTTATTCAATTCCAAGTGGTACTCAGTAGCATTATCTCAACTGGGAGATATAAAATCATTGTAATTTTACATCCTTCCACTTTATCTGATACGCCTAAACTTAGCAACTCAGGGGAGTCATGTTCTTGCTAGGTGGGTAGAACTACCACTGTTTTAGCTCATGGCAAATACCAACATCTCTTTCAGGAAGAATGGAAATTGGGTAAAATAAATCACTTACTCATAATGACATTTATAGATATTATTAGCTTTTCTGAAATGTGGTCCTTTTAGGGTTCAGACTAAAAGCAGCATATTGTACTAGAGAGAGCACAAGATAAAGAATAAGGAATATCAGTTCTGACCTATACTAGCTGTGTGACCTTGCACAAGTCACTGAATCTTCCCAAGCTCACGTTTTATATTTCTATGAAATGAGGCTAAAATAATCCCCTATCTGTTGTGAATATTGATGGATATTTTATAATTATTGTTAGAATGAATATCACCTACTCCTTTCCCTGATGGACAGGTTTTCTCAGAACTTCTAATATTCAAAGATGTATATATTTCAAAGGACACAGAACTGGTGATGTCACTGATGGTGAGAACTGTTTGTCTCATACCTGCTAATATATATATCTCACCTGATCAACTGTGATATAGTTCTGTATGTCCCTAATCTAATCGAGAATATATGAGGAAAAATGCAAACAATTTATCAATGGACAAATATCTTTCCAACATACCAGATTCTTCTATACCAAAAATTTATTAAAATGGAATGAATTTTCTTTCAATAAAGACTATAAATAATTCCCCTTTGAAGTAAGTTTGTGGAGCACTAGAAATCCTAATTCTTGGTTTAGGGGGAAAAATTCTTTCATAATGCAATAACATTGTCACCTTTTTTAGTTCTTCCAGTATAGTTCATATTTTCATTTCATTTGGTGATTCTAAGACCTATCCTATTACTCAGGGAAGCAGTTTTTTAGTAACTTATCTTCAGGTCTCCCTCTTTCCTCAGAGACATGCCTCTATTATTATTCTCAGAAGCTCCGTCTATGGGCTTTCTTTTCTTGGCCAAGGGTATAAATCAAAAAGCCAGTTCAATTTGGAATTTAGGCCTTCGCTTCAGTTGCTGTAAAAAACAGACTAGCTTATTTATAACCATGGGTGTCCAGGTTTTCATCACCACTGGCGGATGGGTGTTTTAGAGCATTCACCTTTAAGATATCCAGAATACAAACTGTTGATCCTCCATGGATTATAAATTTCTAGAGTTGAGCTTCTCAGTTCTTGTCAGTTTTTGTCAGGTTTTATGATCACCATTACGTTAGCTCCTCTGAAATGTTGGGATTCTGAGAGCCTCCTTCCTATTAGGAAACTTTGCCTTGACTTTCATACCAATAAAGTTGTTCTTAGACCAGAGTTCATCCTAATAAGCATCTTGAGAATTGCACCTGAGCTAAGAAATATTTCCCCCTCTTTCTGCCCTAAGCCTCAGAATCTCATGCAGCCTACATGCTTTGACTCTTAGACAGGGCTTACAACTTAACAACTGTTTTATCACCCTTCATCAGGCAGCAAAGCCTCCAGGTGGATTAGGCTGAGTGTCTAAGAAGCTTACAAGGTAGTAGATGTCAAGCCTCAGTAAAGGTCATTCTATTAGAGCTATTCTCTTTCTGGACACAGATTTCTTCCTGGACTAGTGTAGAATGGGGAAGGACGACTTGGTATGCTGCCACAGACCTTTGGAATGCTTAAGAGGAAGGGTCCTATGTGACAGATGTGCACAGTCTAAGAATCTAAGGCTCAAAGGGGCGGTGTGTAAAAGCACAATGGAATACAAATGGGAAAATGTTACTTGAGGAGTCTTTCCAAGTAAGATACACCAAGGATTAGTGGAAGGCAATGCTGCTATGGTTTCTGGATAAAAAATCTTTCTTTTATGCAGAAATACACATTTTCTCATCAGAAAAAGAGTAAGCTAGAAGTCCACATTATAATTCCATCTGAGGAAGGAAGATTTACAAAAGTTCTCTACCATTTAACCAGGATTAATGCATAAAGATCTTACCTAGTGGAATGCAGCCCAATAAGTTGCCGAAAGGATGCAGAGCAGATGGGCTAGAGTGGAAATAAAAAAAAAAAAAACAGCTTTAATAAACTTCCTAAGAGCCAAGATCCACATTATAGTGGGAAACGGCACAATAGTAGAATTGTTTTAGGGATGTAAAGACTCCATGTAGAATATTGGCTTCATATTCTGGCTCAGTTGAGTTAAGTGACTTTGGCCAAGTCATGGCTGTTGATGCATCACTTACTGGTAGGCCACTGGAGTAAAGTGATTAATCCAGCCATTTATCTGACTCTCTTGTGACAAGTATAATACAAGTGCCAGGATTGCACCTATGCAGGGGCGTGAAGCAGGGTGTATTTCTCAAGGTGCTTCAGGCAGTCAGGATCTGGTTGGATAGTACTCTGTTCTGCTGGCCCCAGCTTTTCCAAGAACTCTGGCCTTCTAGCAGACAGCCTAAATTAATGTCAAGTACAAATGGATTCTCCATAAAAGCATTTGACTAATTCATTGCCTGGATCTTAACATTTTATGGCCAAATTTCCAGTCTTCCTGCTGAATAACTTCTTGTTGGAAAATGTCAGAAAGGGGACAGACATCACAGGCTTCTGCGTCAGACTGTTTCCTCCCACACACCTGACTCATGGGTCAAGGGTTTTACCAATTTCCTTTCAGAGATTTTTCCTAGGCTACAATCAAAAAAGAGGTTAGTGCCAGGTGGGTGGGAAGCAGGGATGTGATTAGGAATTTATTTGTATTTCTAAAATGTTGAATATATTCTTATTGCCAGGGATTTCTATTCACTTTCTCTGAATAGAAATCTGGTATTTCCAGGGGAGTTGGGGGGAGGTTGGGGCTGGTAGAAGAATGTCTTTACATGGAAACACAGAACCCATCACGATCTGGTGAGCTCTTGAAGTATCTTGCTTAAAAGGGTTCTTGTCACTGGGAGTACTCACTGGAGCCATGCCAGTTCCCTGGGGAAGGCTGGTGTCTGCTACTTGCAGAGCTGGCTGTCAGGTTGGTCCTGTGTGTTTGTAATTAACTATGATGTCTGGATGTTGATAGAGTGAGTCTGGCCAATGGTTCCCCTCTGAAGAGGGGTTTCCTGGCTGGCTCTACTGCGTCAGAAATGCCAAGTTGGGAGCTGCCTGGAGATGCCAGAGATGCAGATTCATTTGGCTGAGCTCTGGTTGTGAACCCAAGTGTGGAGAAAGCAGATCAGAGATCAAATTGGAATTGTAATCAGTGGGCTTCTCCAACCATTTGACTCCTCTGCTTCCCAATGTTATGTTTAATGTTTCAAGCATATTTAGTAAACATGTCACTACAATTGCCAGTCCTTAGTGTTTCCCCATTCTTTCCTTAATGGTTTTCCCTTTTCCTTTGGGGTTAGTGTGGTTGGCTGATTTTACAATGTGTATGAGTGTGTGTGAGTGTGTTTCATGCTAGACAAATTGGGAGATTTATTTTTACCAGCTCTACAATTTGCTGTAGCATCCACTCTTTATGAACCAGTTAAATAATATAAATTCCTCACTTTTATCACCAGATGTGGCTAGTTCTTCTCTCCTGAGAAAGCTGAACTTAGGATACACATAAATTACCACTCTGATTTTGAATTTAAAAAAAATTTCTTATTGAGGTCAAATATACATATGTAATTTACCATCTTTACCATTTTGAAGTGTATAGAGTAATGGTAATAAAAACATTTATATTCTTTTTTTCCCGTCTTCCTCTCTCCCTCCCCCTCCCTTTCCCAACCTCTGGTAACTACTAGTCTAGTCTCTATTTTCGTGAGATCCATTTTTTTAAGCTCTCTCATGTGAGTGAGAACATGCCATATTTGTCTTTCTGTGTTTAGCTTTTTTTTTTTTAGCTTAAAACAACTGTCATTTATTCATCTTTTATTAATTGCTTACAATTCTACAATCTGGGTAGGGCCCAGTAGGGACAGCTTTTCTCTTCTCTATATCATGTCAGCTGGCATGGCTCAAGGTGGTTAAGTTGCATCTGACAAGGTAGTCCTGGCTGTCAGCTGGGGGCTTATCTGGGCTGTCACTGGGGGTCTCTGTTCCTCTCCATGTGGACCTCTCCACAGGGCTTCTTGGTCTTCTTCACACCATGGGAGCTGAGTAACAAGGAGGAAATTTTCAACAGGCCCAGGAGGAAGCTGTAAGGCTTCTTATGACCTAGCCTGAAGTCTCAGAATACCACTTTTGTCACGTTGATCAAGCAAGTCACTAAGATAGCTGAGATTCAAGGCAAGAGGAAGGAGTGTCTCACTGGAAGGAGTAGCAAAGAATTTGAAGACATTTTAACCTACCATGTTCTGTCTTTATTCAAGTCCCGCTGAATCTACCAGCACAACGTCTCTCAAATCCATTCCTCATTCTTTCATCCACCCAAATCTTCTTGTGCAAAGCAAAGAAAACTTCATTGGTAGAGCCAACGAATCAGGGAAAGAGATAATTTAAGACTCTTGTACTAATGCATTGGTCTTATTCAGAGTAGCTGAAAGAGCGGCTTTGAATCAACTGAGGCACTGGGAGAGGTTAAAAGGATAAGATGCTTTCATGGGAGGTCCCCACCAATGTCATTGTCATCTTTTTTGTTATTGTTGTTCTTGGCTTATTTCATTTAATATAATGATCTGCAGTTCCATCCATGCTGCTGCAAATGACAGGATTTCATTCTTTTTAATGGCTGAATAATATTCCATTATGTGTATATAGCACATTTTCTTTATCCATTCATCTGCTGATGGACCCTTAGGTTGGTTGATTCCATGTTTTGGGTATTGTGAATAGTGCTGCAGTAAACATGGGCATGCAGATTTCTCTTTGATACATTGGTTTCCTTTCTTTTGCATAGGTATCCAGCTGTGGAATTGCTGGATCACGTGGAAGTTCTATTTTTAGTTTTTTGAGGAACTTCTATACTGTTCTCCACACTAGCTGTACTAATTTACATTCTCTCCAACAGTGTATGAGGGTTCCCTTTCTTCACATTCTTGCCAGCATCTGTTATTGCCTATCTTTTTGATACAAGCCATTTTACTTTGAATTTATAGATGCACGCAAGGTATACTCTTTTTTCCTATAATGAGCTCAAAGAACAATATTCTTGTGTGCTTTGGTCCATATAGGATACAGCCACACTTTGCCATTGGGAAGTGAATGGTTTCCAAAGTCTTTCTCTTTATTTATTTATTTTTTATTTCAAAATATTACGGGGGTACAAATGTTTTTGATACATGGCTTGAGTCAGAACTATAAATGTGCCCGTCACCCAAATAGTGTTCACTGTACCTGTTAATTGTACCAGTGAAGTGGGTTTTTGCTCATTCCCTTGTCCCCTCTCTCCCCTGCCTGATTTTCAATGACTTTTACTTTCCTTTGTGCACTTGTGTGCCCATTGATTAGTTCCAATTTATTAGAGAGTACATGTGGTATTTGTTTTTCCACTCTTGAGATACTTTGCTCAGGATAATGGTCTCCGGTTTCTTCCAGATTGTTGCAAAAGGCATTAATTCATCCTTTTTTATGGCTGAATAGCACTCTATAGCATATATATACATACACACACACACACACACACACACACACACACACACACATTTTGTTAATCCATTTATGAATTGATAGGCACTTGAGTTGATTCCACATCTTTGTAATTGTAAATTGTGCTGCAATAAACATTCCAGTATGGGTGTCTTTTGGTGAAATGACTTCTTTTGCTTTGGGTAGATACCCAGTAGTGGAAATGCTGGATCAAATGGTAGGTCTACTTTTAGTTCTTTCAGAAATCTCCATACTGTTTTCCATAAGGGTTGTACTAATTTACGGTCCCACCAACAGTGTATAAGTGTTCCTTTCTCTCTGCATCCATGCCAACATATATTGGTTTAGGAATTTTTAATAAAAGTCATTCTAACAGGAGTAAGGTGATATCTCATTGTGGTTATAATTTGCATTTCCCCGATGATTAGTATTATTGAGAATTTTTTATATGTTTGTTGGCCATTTATTTATCTTCTTTTGAAAAACTTCTGTTTATGTCCTTTGTCTTCTTTTTAATGGGGTTGTTAGCTTTTTTCTTGCTGATTTATTTGAGTTTTTGTGGATTGTAGGTATTCGCCCTTTGTTGGATATGTAGATTGTGAATATTTTTTTCTATTCTGTAGGTTATCTACTTGCTCTATTATTTCCTTAGCTGTGCAAAAGCTTTTTAATTTAATCAAGTCTCATTTATTTATTTTTATTGCTGCTGTGATTGCCATTGAGGTCTTAGTCATAAATCCTTTGCCTAGACTGATGTCTAGAAGAGTTTTTCCTATACTTCCTTCTAGAATTCTTATGGTTTCATGACTTACATTTAAGTCTTTTATCCCTCTTGAATTAATTTTTGTGAGTGGTGAGAGACAGGGATCCTGTTTTAGTCTTCTGCATGTGGCTATCCAATTTTCCCAGCACCATTTATTGAATATGGCTTCTTTTCCCCAGTGTGCATTGTTTGCTTTGTCAAAGATCAGTTGATTGTAGGTAGATGGTTTTATATCTGTGTTCTCTATTCTGTTCCATTGGTCTATGTCTCTATTTTTGTAGCAGTACCATGCTGTTTTGGTTACTATAGGCTGTGGTAGAGTTTGAAGTCTGGTAGTGTGATGCCTCCAGCTTTGTTCTTTTTGCTTAGGGTTGCTTTGGTTACTTGGGCTCTTTTCTGGCTCCAAATGAGGTGTAGAATTATTTTTTTTAGATCTGTGAAATATGCCATTGGTATTTTGATGGAGAATGCATTGAATCTGTAAATCACTTGGGTAATTTGGACATTTTAACAACTTTGATTCTACTGATCCATTTGTTTGTGTCATCCACAGTTTCTTTCCTTGGTGTTTCATAATTCTCCTTGTAGAGACCTTTCACCTTCTGGTTAAGTACATTCCTAGGTATTTTATTTCCTTTGTAGCTATTGTGAATGGTACTGAGTCTTTGATTTGACTCTCAACTTGACTGTTATTGATTGGTATATATTATAGATATGCTACTGATTTGTATACATTGATTTTATATTCTGAGACTTTGCTGAATTTATTTATCAATTCCAGGAGTCTCTTGATGGAGTCTTTGGGGTTTTCTAGATACAAGATCATATCATCAGCAAAAAACTACAGTTTGACCTCTTCTTTCCTGATTTGGATACCCTTTATTTCTTTCTCTTGACTGATTGCTCTGGCTAGGACTTCCAGAACTATATTGAATAGGAGTGATGACAGTGGGCATTCTTGTCTTGTTCCAGTTCTTAGTGGGAATGCTTTTACCTTTTCCTTGTTCAGTATGATTTTGGCTATGGGTTTGTCATATATGGCTTTTATAATTTTGGGATATGTTCCTTCCCTGCATAGTTTAAGGATTCTTATCATGAAAGGGTGACGGATTTTGTTGAATGCTTTTTCTGCATCTACTGACATGATCACATGGTCTTTGTTTTTACTTCTGTTTATGTGGTAAATCACATTTATTTTTTTACATATGTTGAACCATCCTTGCATCTCTGGGATGAAGTTTGTTTGGTCGTGGTGGATTATTTTTTGTATGTGTTGAATTTTGTTTGCTAGTGTTTTATGGAAGATTTTTGCATGTATATTCATAAAGGATATTGTCTGTAGTGTTCTTTTTTTCTTTTTTTGCTGTTGTTGTGCCCTTTCCTGGCTTTGGTATCAAAGTGATATTGGTTTTGTAGAAGGAGTTGGGGAGGATTCCCTCCTTTTCAATGTTATGGAATAATTTCTACAGTGTGGGTACCAGTTCTTATTTGTAGGTCTGATAGAATTCAGCTGTGAATCCATCTTACCCAGGACATTTTTTGTTGTTGGAAGATTTTTTATTATTGCCTCAATCTCACTGCTCATTACTGATCTGTTCAGGAGTTCTATTTCTTCCTGATTAAGTCTTGGGAGGTTGTGTGTTTCCAGGAATTTGTTCATTTCCTCTTTGTTTTCTAATTTATGTGCATAGAGATTTTCATAGCATCCACAAATGATGTTTTGTATTTCTGTGATAACAGTTGTAATATCTCCTTTTTCATTTCTGATTAAAGATACTTGGGTCCTTTCTCTTCTATTCCTGGTTAATCTATTATAGCAAGAGGTCTATCAATTTTGTTTAGCTTTTCAAACACCTAACTTTTTGTTTTACTGAACTTTTGAATTATTTCTTTTTTTTTCCATTTAATTTAGCTCTGCTCTGAGCTTTGTTACTTGTTTTCTTCTGCTGGCTTTGGATTTGGGTTGCTCTTTCTTTTCTAGTTCTTTGAGATGTGATATTTGGTTGTTAATTTGTGACCTTTCTGAATTTTGAATGTGGGTATTTAAGGCTGTGAATTTTCCCCCTAGGTATACTTTTGCTGAGTCCCATAGATTTTAATAGCTTGTGTCTTGTTTGTTGTTCAGTTCAGAGGAATCTTTTGATTTCTATCTTAATTTCAGTATTGACACAATAATCATTCATAAGCAGATTGTTTAATTTCCATGACTTTGTGCAGAGTTAAGTGTTACTCTTAGAATTGATTTCTACTTTTAATCCACTATGGAAAGAGAAGATACATGGTATGATTTGATTTTTTAAAGTTTGTTGAGATATGTTTTGTGACCTAAGATATGATCAGTCTTGGAGAATTTCCCATGTGCTGATGAGAAGAATGTATATTCAGTAGTTTTGGGGTAGATTGTTCTGTAAATATCTCTTAGGTCCATTTGTTCTAGGGTTCCATTTAAGTCTAGTGTTTCTTTATTTATTTTCTGCTTTGATGTTCTGTCCAGCTCTGAGAATGGAGTGTTTAAGTCCCCAGCAATTATGATGCTATTATTTATTTCCTTGTTTAGCTCTAGTATAATTTGTTTGTTTGTTTTTGTTTTTGTTTTTTTGGTAGAATTTGTATCTGGGAGCTCCTGTGTTAGGTGCATATATATTTAAGATTGCTATGTCTTCTTGTTGAATTCCTCCCCTTACCATTATATAATGACCATCTTTGTCTTTCTTTACCATTGTTGATTTAAAGTCAGTTTTGTCTGATATAAGAATGGCTGTACCTGCTCTCTTTTGGTTTCCATTTTCATGGAATATTTTTTTCCATCTTTTTATTTTGAGCCTGTTTGTATCCTTGTGGTTTAGATGTGTCTTCTGGAGACAGCAGATACTTGGGTTGTGCTTTTTCATCCATTCAGCCAGCCTATGTCTTTTGAGTGGTGCATTTAAACCATTAACATTAAGAGATAGAATTCATATATGGGATGCTGTTCTGTTCATCATATTGGGTAGCACCTTATTACTTTGTTTTTCTTCTTGTGCCATTGTTTCATAGGAGTTGTGAGCTTTAGCTATTTTGGGTGATTTTACACTGGTGGGTATCCATTGTGCTGATTCATATATAGTGCAGTTCTGAGTATTTCCTGCAGGGCAGGTCTAGTCATGACAAATTCCCTCAGTGTTTGCTTGTCTGGAAAAGACTTAATTTATTCATCAATTGTGAAACTTAGTTTTACAGGATACAAAATTCTAGCCTGTCAGTTGTTACATTTAAGAAGATTGAAGATGGGGCCCCACTCTGTTCTTGCTTGTAAGGTTTCCGCTGAGAAGTGTGCCATTAGCCTGATGGGTTTTCCCTTGTAGGTCAGTTGTTGCTTACATCTAGGTGCTTATAGAATTTTCTCCTTCATGTTGATTTTGGCCAGGTTGATTACTATGTGTTTTGGAGATGTCCTATTTGCTATGAATCTTCCCAGTATTTGATCTTGTATCTGGATGTCTGGATCTCTGGTGATGCCAGGGAAATTTTTCTCTGTAATTCCCTCAGATAGATTTTCCATGCTTTTACCTCTTTCTTCTTCTCCCTCAGGGATACCTATAATTCTTATTTTAGTTCATTTCACATAGTCCCATATCTCTCGAAGTGATTACTCTGCCTTTTTGTTCTCTTCTCTGCCTCTTTAAATGATTGGGTTAGCTCGAGAGCCTTATCTTTAAGCTTTGAGATTCTTTCTTCTCCTTGGTTTAATCTGTTAGCTGAAGCTTTCTGCTGTGTTTTGGAATTCCCTAAATGACTTTTTCATTTCTTTAAGTTCTATTATATCCTTCCTTATGTTGTCTAGCTCTTTAGTGATTTTTTCATTGATTTCTTTTTTTTTTTGGCATTTTTTTTTTATTTCAGCTTATTATGGGGGTACAAAAGCTCAGGTTATATATATTGCCCATGTCCCATCCATCCCCCTGAGTTAGAGCCTCAAGCGTGTCCATTCCCCAGACAGTGTGCCTGGCACTCACCATGTAGTCATACCTCTATCCCCTCCCCCTACCCCCCACCTCTCTGAGTCAGCACATTCAAACATGGCCATTCCCCAGGTTTTCAACTTTCTCTTCAATTTCATTCATCTTATTTGCCATCCTTATTTTGAATTCCATTTCTGTGATTTTGACAATTTCCTTGTAATTGGAGTTCAGTACTGTAGCTCCATTGTGATCCTTTGGGGGTGTTGAGCTATTTTGATTTTTCATGTTGCCAGGGTTCTTTTGCTGGTTTCTTCTCATCTGAAATGTCTTTTCTCAACTCAGGGCTAATATATGTTTGTAGGGCACCTGTTCTTTACTGGGAATTCTCCTGTTTGATTAGAAGAAGGGGAAGTCCTAGATGGTGCACTTATTTTCCTACTCTGGAATGTTGATGCGGCAGAGGAGGGGCATATGCACTAAAGGCCTGTGATACAGCTGTTCTGATTTGTTCTGTTCACCTCACTTCAAGCTTGTGCTGGATGCTGTTTGTGCTGGGTGTTTATTTGTTCACCAGATAGTTGTAGGATGTTCAAGTTGGGAGCTGAGTGAGACCCTCTTCACTGATGCTGGTGTTGTGGGGATTGCTCTACTCAGGGTCTCCCCACAGAGGTGACAGTAGCTGCTAGGTGAGGCTATCTAGCAGTGTTTGTAGGTTCCCAGACTGTGGGCATTTGATTGAACCAGGTCTTGATGTACCGGTGACTCGAGGCTGGGGGGGGGGCGTGTCCCTGGCAGATTGTTGGACTTTGGAGTAGTTTCTCCTGCCCTGTGATGGTGTTGGTTGCTACAGGTTGGGGTCTTGGAGCCCAGGTGCAGTGCTGGAGTCTTGGGGGAAGTGTTTTGGGCCTGGTGTGAGCTCTGGAAGCATAGACACAGAGCCTCAGAGCTGAAACTAGGGAGGAGCCCAAAGCAGGGCTTCTGAGCAGGGCCTTTGAGCTGGAAGCAGGGCCCTGTGGGTGGCAGGGCTGATCTAACCTGGGAGAAGGGGTCAGGGTGGAGCAGAAAGGAGGCAATTGGGGCCTGAAGGGTGGATTCAGCGCCGAGTATGTGGCAGGCTATTCCACAGGCTCGGAGACTGTGCGATGCCAAATCACACAGGTGGAGGTTTGTTCCAATGGCCCAGGGACCATGGAGTTCTCCCCACACCCCATAGGACCCACTGAAGCAGTAACCTATAACCTCCCAGGTCAGAGCATGCTACACCCCAGTCAATTCCTGTGCTCAGATCTCGTTGTGCTGTAGGGGAGGGGCACTTGGCTCCTAGTCACAGGGTATGGCTCAGGGAAGCCTCCTATTAGTCCACTCCCTCCCCAGCCTGGTGCCGACCTTGCACTGTGCACCTGAGAGCTCAGGATGTCTTTAGCTGCTGCCTGATCGCCACCATGCCTGTTGTCTGGTGCAATGACTCTGCACAGACTCAAAGCAGGTTCCTGGTCTGACCAGGTAGAGGTCTGTGGCAGTGGATGGAACCCTCTCACAACTGGCACAGCACGTGCAGGGTGAGTGTGGCAGCCCACTGCTCTATCCTCCTATTCTTCCCTGTGCATACTTTGATGTTCTCAAATGTATCACCCTGTCACATTTTTTTTTTTTTTTACCACACTGAGTGTCCCGTGTTGCTTCTCTGTGATTTCACAATATTTCTTCTCAGAAGAACAACCCATATGTAGGCAACTGCCTACAATTTTGACTCCTTTTTTTGAGAGTAGTGTGCTGGTAGGCTACTTCTAGTCTGCCATTTTTTTCTCCTGAGGTTTTTCTCTTTAATTATTTCAATTCCAATCGGAGATGAAATTGGGATCCTTGCTCCTCCCAGTCCCTGCCTCCTCCTTTCTACTATAAGGATATTTTGGTCCAGTCATTTTCTAGCTTCTTATATATCCATGAATATATCAAGCTGCTTCATGCCTCCTTGCCTTCAAACTTTGTATTAGTTTTCTATGCTGTAACAAATTACCACAAACTTGGTGGCTCAAAACAACAGATATTTATTTTCCCACAGTTCTGGATCCAAGAAGTCCAAAATCAAGGTATAGGTAGGTTCATACTCCCTCTGGAAGCTTGAAGGAAAAATCAGTTCCATGTCTCTTCTAACTTTTGGTGGCTGCTGGAATTCCTTAGCTCATGGCCATGTTAATCCAATCTCTGCTTCCCTGGCCACACTGCCTTCTCTTCTGTCAGTATCAAATATCCCTCTGCCTCCCTCTTATGAGGACATGAGTGATTGCATTTAGTGCCCACCCAGATAATCCAGGATAATCCCCCATCTCAAGATTCTTAACTTAATCACGTCTGCAAAATCCCTTTTTCCATATAAGATAACATTTATATGGGTTCTAGAGATTAGGACTTGGATATCTTAGGGGGGTTCATTGTTCAGCCTACCACACACATGCTATTTCCTTAGCTTGGGACACTCTTTCCATCCTTTGTTACCTAGTCAGTGCTTCTCAGACTATCTATGATGAAGGATTATTGAAAAAATTATATTCCAATTTGTCACAGACTGATAATTTTTCAAAATCACATGCTTGGACTTTGTAGCAATACCAGGTTGCTGCAAAAATTTCCAAGCTCTTACTCTTGTCTCATATCAAACCAGTGGTCAACAGTTTTCAGGCTGTCATTGGTCCACAAACCATAATTTGAGTCATACTGATCTAAGACTCCTATCATTTAAGCACCACCATTTTCAGGATTCTTTTCTGGCTCACAATTTCTGACATGAATTTAATCACCCTGCCCTAAATTCCCATGTTTCCTAGGTTTCTTTACTTTGTTTCTCACCACCTAGTTCTTAATTATTTGCTTGATCCTCTAGCTTTAAACTCCTTAAGGATTAAGAACCATGCTTTGGTGGACTTTGAGCCTAGCATAGATCTTGATGGAGTCTGGAGATTGGATCCAAAATGAACAGATAAAGGAATAATTTGGGGGAAGTGAGAAGAATGAATGAGACTGAAAAAAACTGAAGGAAGCTAGTAGTAGACTTCAAAAATGGTCACAAATTTTTCCCATTAAGAAGGGAAATTTATTTCCTTACCCTTTAAATCTGGGATGGCCTAGTGATTTGCTTTGACTAATAGAATATGGCAGAAATTACAATTGAGTCTTGAACTAGGCTTCCAGAGGCTTTATAGCTTCTGTTACCCTGTGCCACCATATGAACAAGGCTAGCTTAGCTTCCTGGAGAATGAGACTTTGTAGAGACAGGTACCAGCTGTTCGCTATTCCAGTTATCCATTGGAGCCCCTAAATATGTGAGTAAGCCCAGTAGAGAACAGTTGAGCCCAGATAGTCCAGAAGAACAGCCTGGCTGAGCCCAACCCAAATAGATAATACACAGAATCATGAGCTAAGTAAACAAAGTGGTGGCTGCTTAAGTCACTAATATTGGTGGTTTGTTCTACTGCAAAAGCTAACTGATCCAGAGAGGAATCAAAATGGGACATGAAAGTTAGTGAACAGTTGTCTTTTGTCCTTCCCCAGGGCACAACAGAGATGGGTTTAAATTATGACAGGGGGAACTGGGATTAGATATTAGAAAGCACTTTTCCTTTAGAGACTGTGAGACATTAGAAAACTAACACGAAGGTGGAATCAACACAGGTATAATTTGGATCTAGTTTGGGTCTCTGGCCATAGAACAGAAGGGCATATCTGATCCACGTGGAGTTTAACCCAAGACCTGTTGTCTTTAGAGGCAGAGTCAACAGGCAAGTTGATGATGATGCAGTTCAGCCCAACTGAATAAAAATGACAATACGATTTATGGAGATCCGTAAGCAATGCTAAAAAGAAAAGAGGAAAAGCAGCTGAGAAATTCAGCTGTAGATTTTGATAACTCCTATTGAACTTGTGCTTCTCCTTCCTCATGGCTCATCTGGTCATTTGCTTATTCATCCTTTCCACACATATGTACCCTGCACCGCCCATGTGTTGAGGCAGGGCTAGGTACCAAGTCTGTAATGGTGAGGAGGGAAGACACAGACCTCACAGACCTTACAGGTTGGAAGGGGAAACAACCCAATAGGCCACTATTAAGCTTTGAAGCTCAGGCTTTTTGTTTTTTTTCAGACACAGCAAACACACCTTTCTACTTCTGTGATGCCTACCATCATGTATAAATGGCCTCTGTCAAGCCCTTGGCATTTGCACCGTTCAGAGTGACACTTAGATTGCTTCAGGACTCGTCTGAAATCAGCTGTTTGAAATCATGCATCAGTAAGTTATTGATGTGGCTCATGACAAATCAGGAGAGCGGAGTCAGAAGGTGTGAGAAAAAGTAACACATCTGGTGGAGGGTTTTATGGGCTTACAGGTGAGCCTATTTGTGCTAGGCTATGGTGTACATTTTTAACTTCTGCTATAAAACATCTGAGGCCTAGAGATTACAAATCAGATATATGGCATCCAACGTTAAAAACATCTCGTAATTTACCACAGTAAATCAATCAATGTTTTCCCAGAAATATTGGAACTGAAACAAGAGTTGAGTGAAAACAGAAAAATCTCTAGGGTTTTAGTTGGCTTAAAGGTATTTCTTGAAATATTGAATCCCAGGGGCTAGAAAACTGTGTTAGAGAGATTCTTGAAAGATGTTTTTCCAAGTGATGGAAAAGTGGCTTCTAGAAAGTTGTTTATTACTTTGTGGAAGGAACCAGTTAGTTAGGTCACAGAAAGACAGTTAGGTCTCAATTACCCAGGGGCCAATTATTCCAAATCTGTGTTTTATACAGGCCTGTTTTATTTTTGTGTCCGTTTCTTCACACATTAGAACTGCCATCCAAAGTGTTGCTGAGGAAGGTGGAGAACATGTAACTCAAATCGGCTAAAAATTAACAACGTGTTAGCTATACTAGTTCTTTAGCTTTGAAAGAGAGCAGCTTCATCTTTCTAATATGGCAGCCTTTTATACTTGTAGATTTTATTTATTCTACTTGTCCATATTTATAGTAGTAGGTAACCTGGAGTGGGCAACCAGAACACAGCTTTTCATTTATATTATTTTTGCTTCTATTTTAAAATTTTTAGCATAATGATTTTTCTTCCTCCAAAAGTTCCCAGCAAGATCTAGTATAATAGAAAGACTATGGGCCTGATGGACAGGAAACAGTTTTCCACCCTGGGCTCAAGAGATCACCTACCTCTTGAATTCTCTGTTTTGTTATCTAAAAAATGGACACAAAACAGTGCATTCTAGTCCTTGTAGTGGGAAGGAGGCTGTTACACTAATTAACGGAGAAGAGAGGTACTTTACAAAAGTTAAAAGCATAGTATAAATGTAATATAACACTTTAAATGTGAAACTCCTAATATTATCCTCTTTGGAAACCATTCCTACAGCAGCTCTCAATTTTGTCCCAGGGCTGAGAGTAGGCTGTGGAGAGGTGGCTGTGGGCCCTTTTGTTCCATGTTTGAAGGTGCCTTCCTCCCACTGCAGAGCACCTTTCTTCTTGTTTTGGCATCAGGTCTCAGCAGCTTGCCCTTCCTGAGTTGGCAGCTATCCACTTGCTGTCTCCTGAGAAATCTTGATTGGCCTGGTTTCCTTATTCACAGGCATGGCATTAAACTTGGGAATCACAAGATTGTTTCATCTGAGTCACAATAGTCAGTGTGCCCATAGCACATTTCAGGATTTGAAATCTCAAGACCATTTCATTAAATGTCACAACGGTCTCAATTCTGAAATTGTAGAGGTATTTTCTTTAATAAAAGAACATCGTTGAGCATCCGAGTACTTGAATCCCCTTAAAATCATTCTCCTTTGTCAAGGAAACCCCTATCGATATTAAACGTTGTTCTCTTCTTTAACCTATAAGAAAACACACACATCCACAGGTATGCACACCAGAAACAGGAAATGCTCCGCTATCAAAGAACCAAAACTGATCCTGTCAACCTATTACAGTAAATAAATAAATACATCATATAAATATATTTCTTAATGGCTCTTAATGGAAATACCCTGTGCTTTTTGAAAATACAGAGAATGTTAACACAGAGGCCAGAAGCACTCACGGGAGAGGCCACAGAGTGTAAGGGAAAAGCTCTTGGACCCAGGGCCAGGAGACCTCTGCCACAAACTTACTTGTGACCATGGTAAACCACTTAACCCTCTCAACTGCAATGAACGAGAGGTAGAGCTCAGTAATACTTATGAGCTTTCCTCTGACTTTAGTATTGGATTTTGATACCAAGAGGAATTCTAATGTACTGCATTCTTTAGGTTTGTCCATCTTGTTGTTTAGGGTCTAGAATGACTCCCTTCTCTTCCTTCCTTCCTTCCTTCCTTCCTTCCTTCCTTCCTTCCTTCCTTCCTGCCTGCCTGCCTGCCTTCCTGCCTTCATGCCTTCATGCCTTCATGCCTTCATGCCTTCGTTTCCTCCTTCCAGCCGCTTCCTGAGTGCCCGTGATATGTCTGGCACATTGCTGGGAGTGGTGATACAGCAATGATGAAGACAGACAAGGGCCCTGCCGTTACGTAGCTTATGTTAGTGAACCTGGAGAATAAACACAAATTCATCAAAGTCTGTGAAGACTTTGCCATCTCTGCCACCATGGCGCCTGTGGTCTGGGGAATCTGAAGGTGACAGATTGTGTAAGGAAAGGCCAAGGTAGATCCCTGCCTGGCATTTGGCCTCCAATTTGTGTTTCCTGACAGGAGAAAGTTTAAGTTTAGAGGCTGGAGCCTGGAAGGCAAAGGGTAAGGCATGCTCTAATGGGTACCTGTCACCCAATTCTTCAGTCTTTTTTATAATCTCTATTAGAGGGGCAGATTGGGAGATCAGGTGTCCTGACCCGGTCACATAGCAATAGGAGCCACATTTCCTGCTTGTCAGGGGAGTGCACTAACCCCTGCTCCCCTCCCCTCAACCACAGGGCTCTGTGTGGTTGCAGACGATGAACCAGAGAGACTACTTGTATTCTAAACTGCTGCAGAGTATGGAAAATTCCTCATGAAAAGAGCCTTTGTCTCTTTTGTCAATATTGGAAAGAGAAGGAAGATAAGATGATTCTGGACATGCTTTGGAGACAGCTTCCCCCAAATTAATCAAATTAATCTGAAACTTGTGATAATCATTTGCCAAATGAAACTGGCCCAGATTCTTCGAGTCAGACACCATCCAGCACCTCCAGGAGTCATTACAACTCTGCATATCCAGATGAGAAAAGCCAGTGTTACATAGCTTCACTTGTCGCACAAAGGAAGGGGCAGATATAAATATCAAATGGAGGCTCACATCCCTCATTTCATAATCCAGTTAGACATGCTAGTGAAGGAAGGGCTTCTGCGAGGGTTAGATGAGTTAGCAGATGCCAACCACTTAGCACAGTGCTCAGCACACAGTGAGCATGTAGTAGCTGTAGGAGATGATAGATACACAGGGTGTAGATACAGTCCTCCATTTTATGTCACAAAAACTGCTTAAGGGATTTAGTATGCTGGACACAAACATAGACTTTCTTTTTTGTTTGTTTTTTAGTAGAAACTGAATATTTATTCCATTTTAGCTACTAGTGAGATAATAACACCCCAAAATACCATTGCTTCTTCCTCTTTTTATGAGGTCAAAAATTCATTATTGGAGTTTTTATTGTTAGACAATGTGAATTTTCTAGTTATTAAAAATTTGGGGGAGATTCTTTGGGAGAGGAGAAATTTCAGTGTCTTTAGGCCAATGCCTAATGAGACCATTGGGAAGAGCAAACCAAATCATTTCTGAAAACGACCTTTGAATACAATTCTGATCGGAGAGGGTCAGAACCATTATCTATTGAGAGACCGCCATGTCTCTCAATATAGCACTATTAGGAATTCTTACCTGGTTTTTCATCTAAGTCATATGGCATCCCTGCAAGTAAAAGTAGTTATGTCCATTTTCTTTTTATTTCAGAATATTACAGGGGTACAAGTTTTTAGGTTACCATTTTTGGAAATGAGGAAACTATGGATCAGAGGGTTTAAGTCTTAACCTTGTACTTCTATAGATAGGTGCTAGAATTTAGAATCAGGTCCATCTAATTTCAAAGTCCAGTCTCTTTCCCATACTTCCAAAGACAAGAAGAGTAGAGAATCAGAAAAGGGATTAGGTTGGAATAGGAAGTCTCCTGAGGCAAAACTGGCTTCTTAGCATTTGCTTAGGACAAGCTTTAGAATAAACAAACAAATAACAATAACAGAACAGGAAAATAATCTTGTCTTAGTCTGCTTAGGTTACCATAACAACCTTATGGTGGCTTCAACTACAGGCATTTGTTTTCTCAAAGTTCTGGAGGCTAGAAGTTGGAGGTTGGGGTGCCAGCATCATCAGTTTCTGGTGAGGCCTGTCATCCTGGCTGACTCTCTGATGTCTCTTCTTATAAGCATACTAATCCTATCTTATCAGGGCCTCAGCCTTATGACCTAATTTAACCTTAATTACTTCCTTAGGGGCTCTGTCTCCAAATAGAGTCACATTGGGGGTTAGGGCTTCAACGTGTGAATTTTGGGAAGACACAATTCTGTCCATAGCTATGGTTCTCTGAGTTAATGCTTGTCTATGTCTACCTGATTTTCATATTGGCAATGCTTAATATGGTCCCTATTATAAAACTCAGTAACTTATTTTGGATGAAATAATGAGTAAATGAATGAATAAAAGCAATTGAAGGGCCATTCTTTCCAAGAGGCTATAAAAATTGATGCTAGAGTAAAATAGGATTGTAAAAAAGAACTTTCAGCAGTTAAATTTTCTTTAAAAATTTCCCAAGAGTTCCCATTAGATAACTTACAAGACATTTAGTTTTAATCCAGCACAAATTTTCTCAACAGTGACACTACTGACACAATGGGCCAGATAGTTCTTTGTTGTTAGGGTTATAGAGTTCATTTTAGGGTGTTCAGCAACATCCATGGCCTCTACCTACTAGATACCCAGTAGTGCCCAGGCCCCCCACCTGCCACCACCCTGCCTCAGCTCTAATTAACAATAAGAATTGTCTCCAGACATTGCCAAGTGTGCCCAGGTGGGAGTAGAAGGGTGGCAAATTCATTTGATCTAGATTCTAGATTGGAGTAGTACAGATCACAGAGAGACTTCCAATTCCAAACAGAGGATAAGCTTCAACCTCATTGGGTTACATGATCCCTTGATTCTTCCCTGATTTCCCAAGCCATGTCCCCTTTCTTGCCTTCACTTCCTCTTACCTCAACCTGTTTCCGTGTACACTCATGCAGATTTACCATCGTGGTCCCACCTTCCTTGACCGCTTGTTCTTCTGCTGTTCTGATATGAATACTTCTGGTCCTAGGAAGTGTCCAGTGTCTGCTCCTGTTCCTAGTTATGTTAAGGTCAATTGAGTAAGCAACAGCTGTGGCATCTTAGGTACACTTCTTGGTTCTGCTGCAGAGATAAGCTCTCTAGTCTCAGCTAACTAGTGACCTGCAACTTGCTTCTCAATCTTCTAGTGAATTCCCACTCTCAGATCCTATCATCAGATAAAGCTCATCTATAACTTTACGTAAAAGATCAAGACTCCATGGTTGTACTGCTCTTAACATCTGTCCCCTGTTCACGGATCTTCCCTTTCTTTACTTGCTCTGAAGGAAAGTCCATTCTCCTACCCAGGGCACTCTTGGTCTTCTTTCTCATCACCTTTTTCACTCTTTGGCCTCTCCTCAGGTTTCCTTGCCTTCACTTGCATCTTCAGTCTCTCCCATGCTACTTGTCTTGTCTTCTATTTCTGAAAACTTGCTTAGGTTTTCTCCACCTTAAATTAAAAAACAAAAATCCTTTCCCCTAATCCAGTGGTTCTCAATCAGGAAAGATTTCACACCCCAATGGACATTTGACCATGTCCAGAGACATTTTTGGTTGTCACAACTGAGGGAAGGGGTGCTCTGGCACCTTGTGGGTAGAAACCAAGAGTGCTGCAAAACATCCTAAAAATCACAGGCCATCTTTCCCCCTGACACCAACAAAGACTTATTTGCTTCAGGTATCAACAGTTGCTGAGATTGAGTCTGCTGAACCCCCCAATTCCCTGGACATACTTCATCACTTCTGCTCCTTCTTGTACTTTTTAACTTCTTGGAAGAATCGTGCACACTTGCAGCTCTTCCTGCTCACCGCTCAATGACATTCACTTACTCCTTAATCCTTTGCAATCTGACTTCCTCCCATAGGTCACCAAACCATCAGATAGAGCAAGCCCAGTCCAGTCTTCAGGTTCCCAAGCTTCTCTACAGTCTGTGCTATTATATTCCCACTTTATGGCTTGGGAAATCAGGGAAGGATTAAAGGCTCACACATTCCAATAAGGTTGAAGTAGATTCTCTAGTTTGGAAAGGAGAAGTCTTCTCAGATCCACAATACTTTATGGTCTAAAATTTACACTCTCAATCAGTGGTTCTTAAGTGAATTTGCTCCCCCTGTACTCCTGCCTGGAGACATTTGGCAATGTCTAGAGATAATTTTTATTGTCACGATTGGAGTAAGGGGGCACTATTGGAGTCTAGTGGGTGGAAGCCAGGGATGCTGCTAACCATCCTACAATTCTCTTTCTTCTCTCTCAGACTTTGGTCTCCTTCCTTGGCTTTGCTCTGTCTTTATCCTCCTCTAATCTGACAGATCCATTTCCATTAATTTTGTGGTTTCTTTTTCCTCCTCCTTTTTGTCTTATCTACCCTGCTGGTTTGTAAGCTCAGAGAAAACATTTTAATCATCCTAGACACCTGTGATGCTTTTCACAGTTCCTTACCCAGGGTATAGCTCAATGAAGATTTGTTTGCTTAAATTAGTATTAAACTACACATATGACTATGTATAAAACAAAACAAAACAAACTGCCCTCAAATCTCATGAAAATCCTTGAGCAAAATTTGGACCTTTTTTGAGTCACATGGCACATGTCATCTACATTATTATGTGATGGCAAAACAGGGCCATGGAAAGGCATGAGGAGAAGGAGTCAGAAATTGAGTCCAGTTGCTGACAGTCTTGCTAAAGTGCTGGGTGATACTAGTAAGCCCTGTATCATTCTTGGACATATTTCCTCATCTGTAAAAAAAAGAGGGCCAGAGGAGATGAGCTTCAAGATCATTTCCAATCTCCAAATTCTATGATGCTGAAAAGGAAACTCATGACATCTAATCTCTATTAAAACATTTTTTAATTCAGCAAATTTTTCAATAAAATGACATTCTTAAGTTGGACTGATCAATTAATAAATATCTGTTTATATTTTTATGGGTCAAACATGCAGTATTTAAACATCTGTATGTATATTTATTAAACATATATATGTATGTATTTATAAGAAATAGATGTGTATATATGCATAATGTGTGTGTGTGTGTAAGCATGTGCATTTTTAACTTTTTATCATGCAATATGGTATAGCCAGGCTTTATTTCCACATCAAATGTTTCGGTGGAGTTCTAAGTTAGTTAGGAGAAGTTGATCATAAAAACACAGATTCAGCCTTAACAATTATGTCATAGATAATGATAATGTAATAAGGGGGAATTCAAGAAACAGTCAGAAATTATTCATTTTTCCCCCAACAAGCACATGTGAAATTAACCAGCAAGCTTTGTAGCCAAGCATACCTGATGATTATGTTATGTTTTCTTGTATTTTAAGAAATGAAATCCTAGATTTACAGCCTTGCAGAACCCCACACTATTGCAATGCTGTCTTCAATCCAGCCACTTCACATTGAAATTTCACACACAATAATTGGCTGACCTTCACAGCTATGGCAGAAACTAATTAAAGCTGTAAGGCTGTGCTAGCAATGCTTTTGTGTGAAATGTGAAGTTTGGTGATAATGAAATATGGGGTGCAGATGTTATTGTCTTAGATAGACTGTGCCCTTGGTTCACACTAATGAAGAACAGCAATTATTAAACAAGAAGTATTTTTTACCCATTAATTATTTTGTGTTGTGATAGTAGGAATAAAAACACAGTGGCATCTCTTCTACCAGCTTCTCTCAAAGTAATTTTGTGGAACTTTACCAGCTGACTTCCATTTCATTAGACACCCAGCTTTCACTTTCTTCCCCTACTGATCTTAGACCTTCGGGAGCCTTAAGCAAGGACGTGAATGGGTTCAGAGAGCAAAGGGTAAAGGGCAAGCTAAAAATGGTCACTCATAAAGATTTTCAGACAGCTGAAGGATTAAATAAATGAAGCTTTTTGGGACTAACTTCACATACCAAACAGAGATGTCAGTAGAAATATGATGCCCTCCACACTGTTGGTGTATGACAGACAAAGGTCACTGCTGCTTTTGAGGTGCAAGCAGAGAAATAAAGCAGGCCTGAGCTCTGTTTCTTGGTTGTTAGGAGTCTGGGTTTCTAGTAATAGGTCATTGTGACCTCCAGGACTTCTACTGGGTCGAATATAACAAATCACAGATTTGCAACAATTGAAAGAAAATACTAAAATGAAGAAAAGGCACATTGTATTGCCAAGTCTTAGCTTTTCATGGGCTAATGATGTAGTCTGCTTCTCTTTATCCTTCTCCTCATTGAGTTTATTTTTTATTTTATTTTATTTTTCCTCATCAACTTTGGGCCACTCAATTCCCTATTAACAGGAAGAGATGGAACAGATAGAAGTTAAACTTAAATTGGCCAATTTCCCTATTTGGGGAAGGAGATTGAAATTATTAAATTTAGCAATTACTCGTGTAATTTCCTCTGTCATCCATGTTCCATATCATGAGAGTACACATGGCTACTACACGGGGCACTGTATTAAGGCACTAAGAGAGAGGTGTCAGCTACGAAAAGGCAGCAATGATGAGGATGGGAAGAGGCAGAAGAAGCAGTAGGTAGGTGGGCACCAACAGCATCGCATCACCTCAGATTAGGCAGGGAAACAAAGGCTCATGCCTTGGGAGGAAGAGGATTAATGGTCACAAAAATAATATTCAGGAGAAGGTGAGCTACAGGGGCTAGGGAGGCACTTTACCACACACTGGGCTCCATTTTCTGAATGGTTGTGTCACTTGTCAATAAATTCAGTCAATATATTTAAGTAACAGAATATTCAGTGGGACTATGACTAAGTCTGAGGAGTAATTAATACATCTTATGATGGGTACAATGACTGTTGGGATTATGTGTCTCTTCATTTTGGAGAAAGGGTAAGAACTTATTTGTTTGTGTGGAGAATAGTGATATACTGTTAGGTGGAAATATAGACCGGTTCTGTTGTAAAGAAATTCAGCTGTATGCAGATGGGTGCAGATAGAACTGAGTAGCCAAGGGGGTAGACTGTGTCAACTATTAGACTACTGCCTCTCAGTTCCAAATCTACTCTTCATTGCCCTGCTTTTGAAAATGGGACCTTTCTCTCTTCCCAGCTTGCACAATGTTAAACATTTTCAGCAGAGGGCACTGGAGGGATGCTGGAGGAGGAAAAGGCTTTTCTCCTCCTTTCTGGTGTCTTCTCTGGATACTCCTGCAGTGTAAGGTGGTCAGGAGTTCACGGGATACCAGTGTTGCTCAGTAGGTGCAAGTTTCATCAGCATCTACCCCTCGCGTGGCTTTTCCCAGCAACCCAGAGAGCAGCATGGCACAGAGTTCCACAGTTGCAGAAAACTAGTCTCCATCCAGTGAGCCACAGTCATATTCTCTCCAAAGGGGATTGGACCTCAGCTCTTTAAGGAAGGGGGACTGCATGGGGTCCTCCGCCTCAGCCCTAGAGGTAGAGTCTGCTCCCTATATGTGCTATTTCCATGAGTTTACCATCTAATAGGTAAGAATTGGCTACCCCTAAGAAGATAATCCACTCTTGTAGGTAATAATCCTTTTCATTAAACTTTCCTTATTCAAGTTACTATGCAGCTTCTGTCTCCTGATTGGAAACTGAACGATTCAATGATCCTTCCATTAATTTACCACCTTCTAGAAAAAGTAAATGAATGTCTTCATTATCATGACTGATGGAGTTAAATATAAAAAGTATGCTGGGCATGAAGATATTTGTAATAGTAGAAGGATGACAGAGAATATAATTGAAGCAATGGTCAGATTTCTGAAGAAATAGCCATGAATTAGAAAAGATTACAATCCTGTGCAATTTTCAGTACAAGGAAAAAAGCAAGAATGTACCAAAACTCTTAACTTCACCATATACCAAGTAAAGCAGTAAATTAGAAAGACTGAAAATTCAGAAAATGCAAAAAGGTGATCTTGGGGGCACATTGTTCCATGTTAAAATTAAAGCATCCACTTAGAGATTGCAAAAGGCCTCTCATGTTAAATCCTTTGGGCAGGAACATGAAACATCTGCTTTGGCGTGGTCCTGGTTTACAGTGCAGAAAGAAATATTCCATAGTCTCAATCTGAGGAACTGGTTTCACTCCTATCAGCATTCATCCAAAATACATCTCCAATTCATTTATTTGAGGCAGACTCCATAGCACTACTAAATTGTATAGACACAAGATCCCACACACTGCCCTCTCCTTACAACATAATCATCATTTTGCTCAGCAAATGTACCATTACACAAAATATGATCAATAATGGAGTGGATGCAGTGAAATAGAGCAGCAAAGAGACCTAGCTGGGCACATTAATGAGAGGAGACGCACAGCAATGGAAGCCTGCTCTTCTCCAAGGAGAGAAATTGCCCCCAGGATATCAAACTGTGTTTCTCCTTGGGCTGCTTGGCATGTGGGCCTATCAATACCAGGAGTGGAGTATTGTGACGGTAGAGGCTGCCCATGGGAATGGCGTCTGGGGACAGCAATTTGGACAGAAAGGAGAGGGTAATAACTTGTTCAGTGAGAAATAAATGAGTTACAATGCCCCTGACCAGGTGTTTTGTCTGATGCTTCTATGCTAGGAGTGCCCCTTTGGCTTACAAAAAATAATGTCAAACTTCTTTTCACGCCAGAGCCCTGGGGACAGCTAACACTGGGTTGCTGCAAAGAACTGCTTTTTAACCAAAGGCTGAGCAAAGTGCTGCTAATAAAACCTCAGACAGTCTTGTGATGGTTCCTTTCAGACTAGGTTGGCCTCTGAATGATGGGTGTTTGGCATCTGCCTGTTTTTAGCAAAATTTTAATGTGAGGGTCCAGTTTGTGGTGGAATCCTGTTTGCCCCCACGAAGAAGCAATTGTCATTTTAAGTAAGAAATAGAGAATTATAGTAACTGTGAAGTTGGTTCTTGTGAATGTCTCTAGGTTACCCATGGAGGGCAGTTACCATTAAGAGCATGAACAAATTACTACCCCACTCAACTAGCGCTATAAAGTGCATTGCAGTTTGTCTCACTGAATCAATAGTTCCTAAACTAGGGCTGCTTTTGGGCTGGGCCCTGTCTCTGGACATTCTGATTGAGTAGGTCTGTGGTGGGGATAGGCATCAGTACTGTGGTCCCAGGTGGCTTTGAGCAGCTATTCTCGGGACTATTATTTGGCAAGCACTGCACTTAATGACACAGATTCTTCAAAGGCCAAGGTGACCCCATGTGATACAAGTTGAAAGAGGAAAAATTGGTGCTCTTTGGAGCTTAATATAAGTTAGAATGAGACCTGGCAATTTAAAGAGGTTTGTGCTAAGCTAGCAAAAATAAAGATGGAAGAGTTTAAACCGGATGTAGTATGGGCATCAGAGATTTGATATAATATCTGGAATAGTAGGAGCCCGGTATTCCCAGCGCCACATCTAAAGATGTATATACTCTCATTATCCTCTGCAAATGATACAGTTGGATACTGTGTTCAATAGTCAACA
Organism: Lemur catta; assembly: GCF_020740605.2. Taxonomy (NCBI): domain Eukaryota; kingdom Metazoa; phylum Chordata; class Mammalia; order Primates; family Lemuridae; genus Lemur; species Lemur catta. Next base: position 51,879,636 of record NC_059131.1, on the reverse strand, counting down.
GATCAGAAGCGCCATTGATACAGTTCAATCCACATACTTTGCTATCATGGCCTCCAGGTAAGCAAGAGAGAACCACTGTTGACCAAAGATGATCTATGACTTAGTGGGCAGCTGGCAAAGATGCCCAGGCTGTTGAAGAATTGAGAGGACATTGTGACCACATAACTCTGTAGTTTGAAGCACAAGAGCCAATTTATGATCCATAGTTCCACTTCAAGAAGCACCTGATTATGGAACGTTCTTGGAGAATATCTTTTATTTCCCTATAGTGGGGATTGATTTATGTTAAGTTATTCACACTCTTTTATTAGAAACCCATTAAAACAATAGTTCAAAATTGAGAGACAGGGGATTGATATCAGGGTACAGTCTGTAGCCATGTAACATGACAAAGATTATTGGTCCATGTAGGAATCACATACATGATCTTGACATCCCAACACCACCCTCTAAACAGCTAACCTGTATTACAGTCAAGTTCACTCATACAAAATATCTGTTTACTCACTATAAGGATAATGTATGTTTCATGTAGATGCATTTGAAAATAATATTACCCATAATATACAACAAGGACATAAACAATTATTTTTTTAGTTATGCATACTACATCTTCTGCCAAGCAATCTTCAGAAATTAAAACGTCTTATGCCAAATTGATTAGGTTTCTTTAGTCATGTTTGTTTTATCTAAGGCAAAGATCACCTCCTTAATTATTCAGTTAAATCATAGTGTATTACTGCTTGTTAATACATGTGTGTTTGAATGTATCTCAGGTCAAATATAGCTTTTAAGCAAAAACAACCAAAAAATAGTCAAAGCCTGACATATTTTATTTCCTTGATTTCAAGAAATCATCATTTGTAAGACATATCTTCATTGTTTTCAAGGAAAAAATAAAAGATAAAACCCCAAACATTAAATGTACACATTGTAAGAAATATCTTTATTTTAGAAATGTTTATGTGTATATATATATAAAGAAACAAAACAAAACAGTATCTGAGGACAATGCAACATGTTACATAGAGATTCTTCTTAACCCTTAACATTGAATCCTAAAAAAGACAAGAGTATTTTTACATGTAAGATGTTATCTTTCATGAAGTTCAAGAAGTCTTACAAATAATACCAATAATACATTTAATTTTTAAAAGAAGAACATCCAGAGAATTATTTGAAATACACATGTCAGAAGGAGGTCTTATCTTGACGTTATACATCTTTATTGGAGATGGAAACTTTTCTGGCATATTTGCAGGACCTGTAGATGCCCTTAGAGAATTCTGTGCATAAGGGATGAAGATGTCTCCTAGGAAGAACTTTGTCATAAGAAGAGAGATCAGCAAGGGGCAGAAGCTCTATCCAATGGCACCAGGCTTGGGAGAGAAAAGATAGCTTCTAGGCCAGCTCACATGGACTTGAGCTTGAGTTCTAGGGAAAGAAGATTGTAAGTAAATGCAAGTAAAACAAAAATAAAGTCATAAAGATCTGTGTTTCTGGTAAATCTACAGAAATATAGTTTATGTAAGAGAGTATTGCACAAGAGGGCTAAAAGGTATCACTAACTTAAAGCACATTCAAGTGTAAATTCCAGGGCCTAAGCAACAGTATACTGACCTGTAGCTCAATGAAACAAAAAACTGGGGAGGACCTCATGCACCACTGGTATCACAGGCAGCACCAAAGATGGGGACACTCTCAGAGGACATCAGTGACATTACATTGGCATCACTGAGGCTTTCGATGGGCATGAATGGTGGAGGCTCAGCAGCAATTACATACCACTGAAAGGGAGCTAGGAGACATTTTCAGAGAGAAATAAAACAGGAGGGAGATAGTGATGGTAAAGTTTATGTGTCTACTTGACTAGGCTAAGGGATGCCCAGAGGGCTGGTGAAACATTATTTTTGGGTGTGTCTGTGATGGTGTTTCTGAAAGAGATTAGCATTTGAATCAGGTAGAGTAAAGAAGATGATATCCCCCATGTGAGCAGACATAGCAATGCATTGAGAGCCCAGATAGAACAAAAAAAGGCAGAGGAAGGGTGAATTTGCTCTCTTTTTGAGTTGGAACATTCATCTTCTCCTGCCCTTGGGCATCAAAGCTCCTGGTTCTCAGACCTTTGGACTCAGACTGAATTACACCACTGACTTTCTTGTCTCCAGCCTGCACACAGTATATTGTGGGACTTCTTAGCCTACATAATCGCATAAGCTAGTTCCCATAATAAATCTCCTCTTATATCTATAATTATGCCCTATTGGTTCTGTTTTTTTTTTCCATGGAGAACCCTGACGAATACAGAGGGAAATATGGATGGCAGATTAACCAGGAGTACATGTCAGACACCCACAAGAGACTTCCCAAAGTTGTGTGTAGGGGGTAGACAGGGATGTACTGTTAACATACAACTGCATTTCTTTCACTTCTGGGTAGGGACACAGCTTACAAAAGACATTTGTTTTTAGGTATTTTAATTTTATCACACTAAAACCCCAGGTAATACTTGTAAGAGTATGGGAAGGACATTTTGCACATCCTAAATGAACTTCCATTTTAATAGCTCACACTAAATAATTCCATGTAATCAGTGCTTTATATTTTAAAGAAATCATATAGAATATAATAAATTATTCAGCTATTAAATATAGAAGATGATTTAATCCTGAGTATTGTAGAAATGTATTATTTTCCTATTGTTTCTTCCTATTATTAATCAAGCAAATTAAGTTAGTCAAGTGGTTCCAAATAAAATGTGGCAATTTATTATACATACCAGTGTTCAAATTATAGAATTAAACTCTAGGTGGTAATTGTATTTCCAAAATCAAACATCTAGATGTTTACGTCTTGAAGGCTATTCTAATAGTTTATTGCTTAGTAGGATTTTTTAATAGGTATTTTTGTTATATTTCAAAGGATATCTCAATAAAGTGGTTAAACACTTTGAAAAATCGTGTACATGCACACATGTATTTACACAGGGTGCTTTTTTGCCCTTTAAATGAGACACAACATGGGCAATTTACATCTTGATAGATATTAACAGGCTTCTTGTGTCCCACCTGGGTTCTCTTCCCCCTTTCTCTCTGGCATTTAAGGTAATTTTAGAACAAGTTGGCAATAAAAATCAAAGGAACGTAAATGAGTTAATGTGCTTATTTTATAGATGCTGCTTTTTATTTAATGTCTTAAATGATATTTGAAGTAAGACATTTGCTAAAATCTCAACAGGGACAGCTTATAATTTTCTAGCAGGTTCGTGAGATCTGGGTTGACCTCACCTGGCCTTTCTATTCCTGAAATCGCTAATACCTGTAGGTTGCATGGAGCTTCAGATTTCTATGAAAAACCGGAAAAATTTAAAAATGGCATGTTTACATCTTCTTAATAGTTGTAATTTTTTTAGAACTAATGTGTTTGCCCATGGATTACCACATGAAATTCTTTGGCCCACAAATGAATCAGTCAAGATGGAAATGGTATGTGTATTGAAGTCACTCTGAGAGAAAAAGGGTTTGTGTCCCCACTGGCTAACACAAACAATACAAAAAGTGTTTGTTTTTGTGTGTGTTTGGAGTTAAATAAACACAATGAAGCAAAACCTCTAATTTTATGTGGACCCAAAAGGTGCAAGAAATTGTATTTATTAAACCTGGCAGTGAACTAACAAGGTTATACTTAAAATTTATAAAATATAGAAAACATTATATTATCCATAAAATTGCTATTCAAAGATTGAAATGCTTTTCTGTTGGGAGCAAATACATGAGGAGGTATTTTTATGAAAATTATTTGGAAGAACTTTTGTTCACAGTCTTTAGTTTACAGTACCACAGGATCCAAAAAGGCCATTTTAATTATAACTCACAAATTCTGTCATCTCTTTCTTTCTCTTTTCTTTTTCTTCCTTCCTTCCTTCCTTCCTTCCTTCCTTCCTTCCTTCCTTCCTTCCTTCCTTCCATTTCTTTCTTTCTTTTTTTTTATTTTTCTGTTTGTTTGTTTTAAATACATTGACCTTCCATTTCTGCTGAGTGTAATCTGTATATTTTGGTCCTTGCCAGGAAGTCCTCTGAAGCAAAGGCTTGAGGATTTAAGAAACCAAGCTGAAAAGAGTTTTTTCTTTTCTGAGAATTAGAAAATAGAAGTTATGTCTTTCAAAGTATTCCAATTTTTTTAAAATTTTTATGTATTTATTTTGAGATGAGGTCTCTCTCTGTCACCCAGGCTGGAGTGCAGTGGTACAATCATAGCTCACTGTAGCCTGGAACTCCCAGATGCAAGCTATCCTGAGTGGCTAGGACTACAGGCGTGCACACCACCACACCCAGCTAATGTGTAAAATTTTTGTGGCAATGGAGTCCCACTGTGTTGCCCAGGCTGGTCTTGAACTCTTGGCTCAAGCAATCTCACCTTGGCTTCCCAAAGGCCTGGGATTATAGGCATGTGCCACCACCACGCCTAGCCAGTTCCAGTTTATTAAAGAACTAAACACACACCTTCTTTCTACCTAGTCTGTCTACTCAGACCAGGGTGTTCTGATTCTGTCTGGAAGGAATGCTTCAACCTTGGGGTCAGTGGGACTCTCATCCCATTAACTGGGCTGAATCTGAAGGTTTGATCAAATCAAGTAACTCCACTGAGAAATACGCACAATGCAATCCATACTTAGACATTTCCTCATTAAACAGGACTTTGGAAGTTTGCATATGTTTCTAAATTTAATTTAATTCTGAATATTTTAGATATGGTGCCAAAATTTAGGGTTGGCAAAGTGACAGCTAAAAATCTCAGAGATAAATGGAAGATGTCATGGCTGTTGGTGTGCAGAAGTATTTTTTAGAACATAACTGATGATCTCTCTCTGACTTTTATGTGTTTCACTAAACACACACGTAAATGTCGGTGCCCATGCATTTCCCTACACAGAGAAGGCTGTTTAGTCATGTGACCGTGTCTGTACATGGACCAGCCTGTAGCCCTGCCTGGCTCTCAGCGTTCCAGACCTGCTGATTGCTTCCATTAGCTTAACTAGTTCAAACACTTAATAGCTGAAATTCACAGACCCTCTTTCTTCAAGCAAATTGATAGTCTGAAAGTCAAGTAACAGTATCTCCAGAAAGCTCTTTTGTGAAGCTGAATTTTGGTAATTGACACCAATAACATAACAGCATTAAATCACCCATATTTTTTATAGTGGATAAGCTAGTCTGCTTGTAAATATGTTCAAGGATAGCATGTAGGTGGCAGAAGAGTTATGCTACAACTTTAACAGCTAATAAATCTTTATTTAAGCAGGGGACCTCTAAAATTTAATTAGGCATATGAAAGCAGAGATCATTCCGAGGGTAAAAATATGCCAGTTCTCACAAGAAAAGACATCTGCTTTGTGGAAAAATTTCAAGTTAAAATTTACTCTTCTGTTACTTTGTCAATAGAAAGGCTTTCTGGTAGAAGAGCAAACATCTAACTTAAAAAAAAAAAAAATGACAGAGGCTGACAGGAGGCATTCCTGGCACACCCTAGAGAGGACGAAAAAAAAAGGCCCATTTGTGAACTTTGCGTGCGTTATTTAGCTAATTCAGGTCAATGCCTCTCCTTTCTTTCCTTTTCTTCCTCCTTCCCGGGTCATGGAGGCTGTCAAGGACCTATGGCAGGTTCCGCCATACACAAGAGGTAGACTTGGCGGCCCCTTTGTAATTGGAGAATTTCGATGTAGTGCTTCCTCATCTAAAACTGTCTTCTCTTCTGCTCACATCACAACGTGTGGCTACACTACAGTAATACCCCTACTCTCCAAATTTACAACTTATATATTTAAATTACAAGTAACCCTGGAGCCCTCTATAGGTTATAGGTGCCTCAGTACCTAAAATTGCTCCTTGTTAAAACGCAGAGACTCCTGGGACTGGTTATATTCAGATTTCAGATGCTCTAACCTGAGCTAGTGTCTTCCCTTGATCTGCTTCTCGAGAGAAGGGTGTTGATACAGCATGAAATGATTACCTGGGGAAAGAGGGTAACAGGCTTTTCCACATCACTTTTTCAGCAAATTTTCTTCTATTTGTAAGCATAGAATTTGGTGAGCACTGTGGAGGAAGATATTTAAGGCACAGCCTCTACTCTCATGGTATTTGGTCCAGTTTAGAAGATAAGACATAAATACTTGAAGCATGCAATAACATTTCAATTGTATGAGGTATATAGCTCAAGGCAAGAAATAATACGCACCATAGGATAAGGACAAGTAACTTTAGCTTTTCTCCCCCCATGGGCCAGACTCAGTTCTTGAGCCAATAAAGCTGATTTTCTTGCTGTTTGTTTGCTTTTCATTTCTCAGGAGCCCTTCATCTCATAACAAGAGAACATATTTTAACAAAATTGGCTTTAGGAATGCAACCTCTGTTTTTAACTTGTGCTGCTGAAAGAAGTGCAAATAAAACAGAATGAACATCATGAAAACAAAATTAGTTTATGGTAGGATGTTTAAAAAAATTTTTTTTTATTACCATTTGATATATCCAGAAGATGTTCTGTTGCTTGTATGGTATTTCCTTCAGATTACTTATTTTAGGCTAAGAAGGTAACATTGGTGTTTCACTGCAAATGTCAACAAGCATCATAAATAATGAATTGAGAATTGAGCTCCTATTGCCCAATTAAATCATCCTTTCATCTGACCAAATGCCATTCAGGCCTTTTTGTGTACTTTCAGTTCTTTTTAAAGTCATTCTGGTGTTGTTTTTTAAAAAAATAAGTAACATAGATGCCCTCTTTTGTGAAAGACTTCAGATCTAGCTTTAAATGGTTACATAATATAATTTAATTAAAATAGCTGGAACTCTGATATAAGAAGACATGTAATTATTTATCTTTACCAAAATTCTAGAAGTGGGTAATCCTGTGCTAGGTGACCTCAGCAAGGTCTCAGGGTCCTTGGGACTGTGTCTGAAAGGCAGTGCTGTGTGGATCGGGATTCAGGTAACTGGCTTGGTCCTGCTATGATGAGCTGGTTGGTTAGGCTTAAGCAGGTCTCTGGGATCTCAACTCTTCAGTCATGACATGGATGGCTTGAAGCAGATGAACTGTAAGCTTTCTTTCAGCTCTAAAATTCTATGAGCTACACCAACCACATCAAAAGACTATCTATTACGCTTTATATAAACTGGAGTCTTGTTTCCATTAACGTGAGAAACGGAAAGTTTTGTTAGAATACAAACGATTTTGATCTTCCTGGAATCTACATCAGACTGGAGTCTGCAGTCTCCAAGACCTTGCAGTAGGCTTTTACTAATTGGGAAATGACGGAGATGTATTGAGAATATTTGGGGTTTTCTGAATCATTGCATGAAGCAGAACAGTACTTCTATACAGAAGGTTTCTCTTCAGTGTACTCCTCCTGTGGGGGAATTGTAGGGGGTAGAGTGTCATGATTTTGCTGTCGGTTATGATTGCCTGGTCAGTTCAGCGGTTTGTGAAGTAGTCTTGACGTTCACTGTCAGTTTATTTTTATCTACCATGTCCTGTACGTGAAATGGGTATAATAAGTATTTCAGAGAGCTGTTCTAAAGATTGCACTACAGTGAAAATCACCTTGCATATCAGTTACATGCTGCCACGTAACACATCAAGCCAAATCTTAGCAGCTTTACATGACTACCGGTTATTGCTCACGACCATGTGGGTCAGGGATTGGGGCAGGGCTCAGAGGGCTGCTCATCTCTGTACGTGGTGTTGGCTCGTCCATATGACCTCTCCCTCCATGTGATTTCTCATCCTCCGGGGTCTCCCTCTCCCGACATGTTCTCCCTCTCTCCAGTGGAATAGGCTGGACTTAACATAGCGGTGGGGCTCCAAGAGGGAAAGCAGGCTTCTGCTGCAGTTATTCGTCAGAGCAAGTCACTAGGGAAGCCCAGACTCCAGGGGTGGGGATACAGACTCCACCCCTTGATGCTTTGTAATTGGCATGGACCTAGGGAAGCTTGAATCATTGGGGGCTATTTTAAAACATCCACCATACCTCAAATAAAGCCTGGCACACAGTAGGCACTTGATAAATGTATAACATCTTACATGTTGCAACTTTCACCAGCATTTTATCGTATTAGAAAGGCAGCACATATTGACTCTGTGAGTGGAGGAAACTGAGCTAAAAGGCTGTGCTATTTGCCTAAATTCATACAATCAATGATTGATAAGGGCTTGAACACAGTTTTTCTGACTCCAAGTTCTCTATTCTTTCTACTACAATTTTCTGCTGATATATCACAAAGAAAATAAAATGTAGAAAGTGATTAGTGAATGCCATGGCTGAAGAACCTTACATGACTTTGTTACTTTAGAAAACTGTACTTTGCTTATGAGCCAAATGTTGTTTGGAAACAATGAAAGAATAATATTATCTTGACTACATTTCTTAGATATCTTTCTCCAAAATTTAATTACATGTGGGGCAACTTTACAACTGAGCTCTAGACACATATTTATTAGCAAATGATTTCTTGGAAATGTATCCAAACATTCACATAATTTCAACTTCCAGTAAAAAGTCTACAGAGAAAAGAGGTAAGGTTATTGGAGTTGAGTCAGGCATGATGTGAAATCTATGCCTATCATTGTCTCCTGAATTCAATCTCTGTTCATTCTTTTTCTTTTTCAAGTTTGGTATGAAAACAATAATACCTTCAACAAGAATGCAAAATGAAGAACATATAAAAAATCAATAGTGTTAAAAATATAGAGTACTCATTATAGTACAGGCTATTATATCATATTTATATAATACTTAACATCAATATATGAAACTCTTTATGTAAAAGTGTCATACAAAGATTTTTATTCTTTGTGTTATAGTTGTTATTATTGTCATTATTTTGATTGAGTCTCTTGTTGAACTCTGAATTCTATTTGAACCTGAAACAGTAATCAAAACTGTGGGCTGTTTGATAATCCCCATGAATATAACTAAAAAGTTTTCATGAAAGCCCCATAGACTGAACCCATTGAATATAGAACAGTTCTCATACTAGCAGAAAGAAGCAGATGTCTCAAACCAAACATACTTGGTTTAATATATTTTACGTTGGCTTTAATGGACAGATGTTTTGACTATGACATGGCAAGACAAGGATTTGAAATGGTGGATTGAAAAGATTTTGTTCATAAAAGTAATTGCTCTTACATTACAAAGTGCAGGATTTACATGTGGAAAATGTCAGCCTGTTGCAGCATCTCATGATGCATCGTGTTACCACAAGCCATGGAGTTCACTAGAAATAAGCAACGTACTTCTAAGGGGCCCTTTTTAATAGGCATCACACACAGAATGGCAGGGAAGGGAGCCTCGAATCTAGCGTCATTCTAGTTATGTGGTTGATCCTTGATTATATACTTTCAGGATTGTGTGTGACTTTTTTTCCCATCAGAATTTGACTTCTGTCTATATTATTTTACAAGCTAACAGCAATTCCTAAATGCCAGGCACTATTTGAAGAGCTTTACCAGTACAAAGAATCTATTTTATCCTGATGAGAATTCAGAAGAGAGGAAAAAGATACAGAGAAGTTATATAACTTGTTTAAGGTCACACTGCTAGGAAATGCAAAGATAGACTATCCCAGTATAGCTCCAGAATTTGTTTTCTTTTTTATTATTAAATAAGTGGTAGGAAGTACATTTAATTATTTATGTGATTCAGGAATTTCTGAAACAAGATAGATTTAGGTTAGTGAATCTGTTGCCCCAGGACCTCAAGAACTACCTCCTAACTTATCTAGAATTCAGTTTACCTGCAACCTTATTCTCAAATTCAGAAGTCAGAAAGGTCTTCTGGCCCATGAAATAGTCACAAAGCCCTTAAACTAAATCCATGTACTTTATCCATTGGACTCTAACTCAGACCCTTCCTAATGCTTATTTTGACAATAAGAGATGGGGTGGGAAAAGACGGAAAATATAAAAACTATAAACACCCATTTGTAATACTACATAACATAACAAAAAAAATTCATGGTCATGACTCTGAATTATTAGAGAAGGGCTAAATAATGTTCATTACCCTTTATTTAGAGGGCAGGGAAATAGATAATATATGTCAAAAGGTCTTTCTTCAAAACCATTTAACTTCTTAGACTTTGGTTGCTCTGTAGGCTAAGCTTCTATAATGAGAGATGATAGTTGTGGAATACTCCAATCTCAACAGGACCAGATAATGAAGTAAAGGAGGCATTGTTGTGGAAAGAACACTGGGTGAGTTGGAGACACTCTCCCACTAACTTGCTGATAAATGATCTGAGCAGGTCATTTATCCTCTTCATGCCTCACACTGCTTATACACCTCACTCAAAGAGTTATTGTAAGGATTAAGAAAATAATGTATGTGAAAGTGCCCAACATATAGTGCATTCTCAATAAATATTTGTTAAAGGAAAAAGTAGCATTGCATTCTGATGTCAAAGATAAATTATTTTTAAATTATGACTTGGATAATATTTGTGCAGTTATACACATAGAGGAATGTGAATAAAAGAATGGAAGCGATTGCCTTGGTATTCTTCAATAATTATATTACCTTTCATTTGATTGAGCCAACATTTTTTACCTTTCACCTGCTTTGAAGAATATAACTATTCAAAAATAGAATCCTAGTAGAAATAAACCTTCTCTTTGATAAAACCCAGATGCACAGGGCAAGATATATTTCCTTCACACAGGGACCAAATGGTCTGGGAATTCTTCTTAGAATTCCACCACATGTCCGTTTTAGCTCCACTTGGCAAGCAGAGATGGAGTGTGGACCTTTGTTCACACGTACTTGTGACAAGAGAATGACTGAGAAAGGATTAAGTAGATCATCAGCGTCTTCCAAGTACAACCCCAAGCCTTAAGCAGTGACAGTCAATGTAAACAACTAACTGTTTTGTTGTCCAAGACAATATTTGACATTACAGGGCTGGAGACAGAAGGTAGGGTGGATTCAGGGTATCAAAATGATCTCAGAATTGTTTTTTAATCAAAATTTACATGTTTTCCTTCCTCAACCAAAATTTTAGATACTTTCTCAGGGGGTGGAGATAGGTACATGAACATTTTCTAATACCTTTCCAGACGTTTCTGATACTCATTTCCCCCATCCCTCTCCAACTATGAGAACTACCAGTCAGTCTAGTATGTTAATTCCACCTTTCTATGATGTGAATGTGACCTTCTTCCATAGCTGGTATAGACTCAGGGTCACAATAACCTATAGCTGAGCACTGGCTGCCCCCTTTAGGCAGGGCTGACACCCTTGACATCCCCCTCGTGGATTGTGGAATATGCCTTTACACTAGGTCTACTGCACTCATTTATGGAATTAAATCTATTGTTGAGCTTCAGACCTGGGAAAGGAAGGGATCCTGTCTTAGAGCTACTCCTTAGTGGGTGCTATCCTGGCCCTCGCTCAGCCATGAGTCTCCCTACAGGGTAAGGAGTCCTTGGGGACAAGAGGACCTGCTTGTCAACCAGCTAGCCTTCATTTTAGCCCAGTGCTTTCCAAACATTAATATGCTTATATGAGACACATGGGGATCCTGGCAAAATGCAGATTCTAATTCAGTAGGTCCAGAGTGAGTCTGAGAGTCTGAAGTTTTAACAAATCCCCAGTGCTGTGGACTACACTTTGGGTATCAAGGGTCTACACCATGCTCCATGTACTCAGGCTCTTGGAAGTCCTCTAGCAGGTGATGCCAAGCCTGCCTGGCCTCTTCCCAGAATCTCTGCTCCAGAAGGTAGAGTGTGTTGCCAGTTTGCCCTCCCCCAGACTGAGGGTGGGCAAGGGGGTGCTTACAGTAGAGGTCTGTGGGCACAGCTTAGATGAGTGAGGTCCTTGAGGTTCAGAACAGAGCCAGAGGTCAGAAGAGAAATGGGGATCACAGGACTGACTCTGGGATTGGGATCAGATGCCATGCACAAACCAACTCTCTCCATGTTACCATATTCTAGCATAGCATTCCAAGTAGTTTAAAAATTTTAAATTAAAAATTGCCCTTTCAGGTTGTTAATTAATGTGGGAGGATAGAATTTTACTTCAATAATTTGTCAGCTTGATAATATATATATTTTAAACATAAGGACATACACTATGTGGGCCTCCTTCTTGCTGCAGGCCTCAAAATTATTAGAAGTGCTCCTGTTGGTAGGCGCTTAATTTTCTAGATTTTCTAACCACCCTTCACCTCTCACCTAGATCATCCTGGGTATAAACTCCACATGACAACAGGACCAAGGGAAGTTTGGACTTTTTACTTGGACAGCTCTTTTGCAGCAATATGTACTTCTTCCCTGTGTTATTTGAATTCACTTGCCTCTTGTGGCCCTTTTATACACAATTCAGAATTTTTTAAGACCATTAATATGCATATTAAACTATGTAATACTGAACTCTGTGGGATATGGAGCCAGCACAGTTTCTTTTGGCTAACAGTGTTTGCAAATGTGACTACAGAGTTGTATGAAAGTGAAACCCACCAGTTCAAAAGAAAAGACTGGCTTGCAATGCTCTTTGGCTTGTTCTTGTTGTTGTTTTTGTTAACCCATTTTTCTCTCATTCAATTACTACAGCATTGTTTTACAAGGCCTCAGGTAGGAGTTAAATTTTAGCTCCACCACCAATGAGCTGTGGGATTCTAACTTTTCCAGGCCTCAATATTTTTTGCCTCTAAAATGGAGTTAATAATATCTACCATATAGGGTTGTTAAGAAGATTAAAGGATATGATACACATAAAAGTATTTGGAATGGTGTCTGATACAGAATAATTACTCAAATAATGTTTCTGTTATTCACTCGGGTTTCGTCTTCTTATTAAAGCTAAATGTTCTCTTGTCTCATTGATTTTTCTCTTCTTTGATAATCATTACTTTCCTATTTAACTTCTGCCTTGTCTTAGTCTCTTTTCTGCTGCTATGACAGAAGACCACAGACTGGGTAATTTATAAAGGAAAGAAATTTATTTGCCTCATGGCTCTGGAGGCTGGGAAGTCCAAGAGCATGGTGCCGACATTTGGGCAGGGTCATCCCATGGCAGAAAGCACCATATGGGGAGCAAGTGTGTGAGACAGAGAAGGAAGTGGGCTCAACACAGCCTTTTTATCAGAAACCCAGTCCTGTGATAACTCCTCCCAAGATGACAGTATTAATCCCTTAAGGGTGGAGCCCTCACAGCCTACTCACCTGGCAAAGGCCCCACTTCTTAATACTGTCACAATAGCAATAAAATCTCAACATCAGTTTTGGAGGTAACATTCAGACCATAGCACTAATATTCCATCGCTCATTATTAGTTTAGTGTAGTTTTTTCCAATCATATTCCCATATACGTTATGTCAAGGGCAATAATATACTTATTTTTGTATCCTCCACAGCTCAGTGTATAAAACCAAACACAAGAAAGTCTCAAATCTCTCTTGGGTGATGGATTAATTCACCATAAAGAAGTATTTAAGAACAAATAGTGCTGATCTGAGGAATGGAACATTCAAGAAAAATGGAAAAAGGAAAGGCCTCAAAGAAGAAAGGGGTTGGCATGACTGGACAGCAAGGGTTGGCCAAGGGAAATCACTCAATTTGCTGAGCAATCACAGGGATTAAAGTCCTGAGTATCACCTGGCGGAATTCGGTGGGAAGACTGATTGGCTTCTCCAACTGAGTGAGGAGTAGTGTCACTTGAATTCACCTAGGAGCCTCCTACATCAGGGATACTTATTTCTTTGTTTTCTCTCCCCACACCCAACCTTGGTAAACTATCAGAGCATGACTATTATAAGGCTACACCCAGACAGCACTAACTGACACAGGGGTCCTTAAGAAGAAATAGGAGTGAAGTGTGGAATTTGGAGCAGGCAGTAATGTGTATGCTGCGTTCTCCTCACTCTCTGACAGCTCTGCTGACTAATACTAGGAATGCAAAACCCCAAGTCAGTCCCTTCCTCTCTTCTCTCATTTGTTTACGGCATCAAGCGGAGGCGACTTCAGCTGGAAATAGCATAGGGCTTATGCTAGGCCACGATGTGGAACCAAAATAATCAGAGATGTAGCAAAATTCTAATTTGTTTACCCCCTTCTGTCAGAGAGAAATGTTTATTTCTGAGGCTGTGGTATGATGTGGAGTTCAAGTGTTCGGACACTTTAAGGTGCCATGCCAGGTTAGATGCCTATTCCTCCCTTTATTAATGTTGGTGAATATATTTGGGTTTTCACTTCATGCCAATAATTGCAAGAAGGGATGCAGTTTTGACATTGTTTCTTTCCCCTTGCACTGCATGGAAACAGCAGTTGTCTATCTGGCGGTCTAGAGGCTGTATGGAAAGCCCCTGTTTACTTCATCCGAATGTCCCTTGCATTTTTGCTTGGTCTACAAAATAAATGAAATGAAAAAGTGTGTCAGAATTAGAATTGTGTGAGTCTGAAAAAGACATTTGGGTCACTGAGTGACTTAAAAACACCCTCTGTTTACATGTTTCTTCAGTTTCTGTCACTGCAGCTGTGTCACAGCTTATAACAACTAATCTCTTTTTATTTATATTTTACTTTATTTTATTTTGTATTAACGGCACTTTTAAGCCATGTCTTCCAAATGTGTCCAGGGTTTTATAACTGTCTTAATAGTGTATACACATTACAGTTATGGCAGAGAATTTCCTCCAAATCTGGGTTTTGTTAAGAGTGACTTTAAGAATAGTTTGTAGGACAATTAAAACGTGTTAATCTGTATTTGAAAACTTGATCCAGTTAAAAATCAGTTTCCTGTCCACTTATATTTGTCAAAGTTTCCTACATCGTGTAGCTGGAGTTTTCCTGAGAGGTGGAAAGGAGGGTGTGGGGAAAGCAGGTGAGGGGAGCCTGGGGCTGTGCTAGACTTTCGGCCTTGGACTGACGTCCTCCTAACCCTTGTTCTGCTGCAGGAGAAAATGCTGCACCGAGGGCTTGGAAATGGGGCTTGAGCAAGCACACTTTTCATGCTCAACAAAGCCTAACATCATTTTACTACACAAGTTGAGTTGCGTGTGTGCTTTTAATAAACCGATCCTCACAAAAAATAAATAGATTTGTTCTGCTTAAACTGGCATACAAAGAGCTTGGAGGAAAAAAAAAAAATCTTTAACACCTCTTGGGAATTGCAAGGTAACTTCACACTCCAGCTTCATGTCGGGAACATGTGATAACAATTTGACAGGAAGTAAGTGGATTCTGCCCCAGGCCTGGGGACTGGAGTTGGCCCTGGAGCAGAATGGCTGAGTCTGAAGGCCTGGAGCTTCCCGCCCAGCAGGGGGTAGCCAAGCTCCGGTAACTGGGAAGGAATTCAACTCCTAGGATCCATTCCTTCCCACCACAGGCCCGCCAGGCACAGCTCTCCGCTTCTAGAAGCAGGCTTTCCTTGCAGTACTTGGATTATTTACTCCAAAAGGAGCTGCTCACCTAAGGCCTTCACCTGAGAGTAGGAACCTGTGCAATGGAGTCTTTGGAAAGAGACCCCAATAAAGGGGTGAAAAAGTACATTTATCTGCCCAAGGCTTGGAATGAAAATGGGGTGGGGGGAGGAGGCAGGTTTTACTTTTCCTTCAGATTCTTTTCTCTGTCTCCCATTGGGCAGAGGCTGAGAGTTCCCTGGGAAAAGATGGAGAGGGACAGAGAGATCAGGCCAGCTCCCCCCGCCCCCCCCTCCCCCGCTCTGCATGTGTGGGGGAAGTGTGCGTGTGTGGAGGGTGTGTGGGAGTGATTGTGTGGTGTGTGTCAACTGTGGGTCTGTGGGTGTGTAAGGAGCGTATTGATGTGTGTGGTGTGTGTACACGTGGAGTGTGGGTGGGCATAGTGTATGTGTGGTGTGTGTGGGGGGTGTGGATGGGGGTGTGTATGTGTGTGGGTGTACATGGGTGTGGTATGTGTTGGGGGTATGGGGTGTGTGGGTATTTAGGTGTGTACGTGTGGGGCTTGTGGGTCTGTGGATGTGTATAGAGCGTGTTTTGTGTGTGTGTGGTGTGTGTACATGTGGGATGTGTGGGCTGAGGGGTATAGTGTGTGTGTGGGTGTGTGGTGTGTGTGCACATGGGGGGTGTATGTGTGTACATGTGTGTGGGTGTGGAGGGCTGTGGGTGTATGTGTGGGGGTGTGCATGTGTGTGAGTGCATGTGTGTGGTGTGTGTTGGGTGGTATGGTATTGTGGGTGTGTGGGGTGTGGGTGTGTATGTGTGTGGGTGTTTGGATACATATATGTGTGGGTGGGAAAATATGGGTGTGTGTGTTGGGGGGTATATGTGGGTGTGGTATGTGGGGTGTGGGTGTGTGAGGTGTGGTTGTATGCGGGTGTCTGGGTGTATGTGTGCGTGATGTGTGTATGGTGTCAGGGGAGCCTGAGGACAGAGTCCCACCACCTCCCCGAAGGGAACCTGGGAGGCAGCAGGTGAGCCCCCAGGACAGGCTGGGTGGAGGAGACTCGGGACAGCTGGGGAGAAGGAAATGCCAAGCTGAATTTGCAGGTATGAGGAGGAGAGAGGTGAGAGGGTGACAAGTCACTAAAGAAAAGCCATTCTGGAGGAAGTCTGAGCTCCTCAGGTCTGCTGTAGAGGGAGGGAGCCCGCATGCCTGCCAGGGCCCACTGGGAACCTCCACCCCGGCGCTCCCCAGACTCACCTTGCTGCTTCCCACTCAGGCCATTTTCAGTTGGCACCGCTTCTCTTTGTTCTGTTGTCTCCCAGTGCAATGAACCCTTGCATTATGGGTTTCTGTTGTAGTTCTAACCTCTAATACACAACCATTACATCTTATCTTGTCTTCTAAATTACTCTAAAATCCAATTATAAAACCCTCTCTCCTTCAAGAGCACACAACTTGCCACATTACTGAAACGCTGGGCTGCTCTTTTGTTTTCCTAAATTAATAATAACTACCATTTTCCGTCTGCTCTTACCACGGGACTCTTTTATATCACCACACAGCTTTCCAAAATGCATATTATGATTCTTTTTGCATCTTTGCAGGGTTACACAAAAGCTAAGGATGATTTTCCAAATATTCATAAAAGATCTGTCAGTTGGTTTTTAGTATCAAAACATTTGAAACTCTACAGTCTTTAAAGAAGAAAGCATTTTAATATTTATCAGATAAAATTTCTCCATAGCTTTGCTTTTGTCTGAGTGAACTAGAGGTTCATCACTTTTAAGATTTTAAGAGATTTGAATGGATTTTGTTTGTTAAAATTGTTATAGATATAAAACTCTTAGTCCTACTAAGATTTCAAAAGTACAAATGATTTATTTTAATCCAAAGCACACTGTGAGTTTCTTGAATCTATAGGAGGGGAGTGACTGTCTTAAAGACAGATTCAACTTCTGCAAGTTATAGAAATATTTCAGGAAAAATGAACATGCCAAAAACATTTTAGAAAAAGCTTTCAAAGTACTGAGGATATCCTCAAACACTTTTTCTGACAAAAGGATAATCGTGGTTTGTAATACTAAAAAATTGCTTTTAGGAAAATATGGTAAATTCACACCTGATATTAGAAAAAGAAATCTGACTTGTTTAGTGTTTTATAATCATGCACATGTAATTGAACTGTGATTGCTTTTCTTACTTGCAAATTCTTACTTTTAGTCTTGTGGAAAAAGTATATTTGACATACCTAAGGCATCTGATTATGCAGTAACAAAATATGCTTGATATGCAATTATTAAAAATATGTATATAGCTAATCAACCACTCTACTTTTAACTTCACAAGATTGGGCAATGTTCAATGGAGCCCTTCAATGTAAAGTTTGTATTTGTGAATCCTTTCTCATGCTCAGGCTTTAGCTGCTTAGAAAAAATATATTATAAAATGTTGGGAAGATTGGAAAGTCCTAAAGTACATATTAAATTTCAATCAAACATTTAAATAATAACATCTCTAGTTAGGTATTTTATGTAGTTATTGTGCCCTGAAGTTAAATCTTTATCTCCTTAAATATTAAATACAAGGAAGGCCAGTTGTTTTTTTAAATAAATTAGCTCTATTTTAAGAGTTTTCAGAGGCCAAAATGAAGGCCAGGGGAGAAGGCAGACAGAGTGTAACTGAAGCAGCACCACTTGAAATTTATAGGCTGAGATGAACCAGAAGGACATGCTAATCACCAAATAACATAATCAGATACAAAATATAAGAACATGATTGCTATCTTGAGCAAAAACCCAGGGAAAATGGAGAAAAAGAAAATCATAAACTATGTAAAAACAAAATTATAGTTTTCATTCTTACAGTAACTCTATTTGACATATACAATAATTACATATATGCAAATATATACTATATATTGTATGTTGTTTTTAGTTGTCCTGAACAAATAGACTCTGTAATCTTAATTTAATCACGATGGAAACATTGTTCTATCATTTAACATTTCAACCTTACTAATGGAGCTATATTTCCTTCCCTCCCTCCCTCCTTTCCTTCCTCCTTCCCTTCCTTCCTTCCTTCCTTCCTTCTCTCCATTTTGTTTTTTAAAAACCATGCTAATGAAAACAAGAAAACAAAATTATTTTTCCCTTGTATCTCTAAATGTTGAATATTATCTTTTAGCTTCAGCACAGCCCAAACACCACTATTATAATAGTTTTGTTGGATTGAATCTAGCATATTTGATGTTATAAGAATTGACATTATCTACTTTACTTAGAAATATATGTACTCAAGCATTCTACTAATATGTTTTTTAAGTCTCTCTGATCTTTTATTTCTAATTTTTAGTGAGTTTCTAGCAAACAAGTAAAATTTTACCATTTGGACAAAATAGATTCAATTCACATAATTCCAGTATATGGGGAGCCCTTGTAGACTTGATTTTCTTTTTTAAACCAAGAGTGCATTTTCTATCATGTGTGAGTATTGCATAGCAAACTTAAAAAAATTTTAAATTTATATTGCGTACTTTTTCATATTTTATAGGGCTTCATTTTTTTTAAATTTTAAATTAAGATTTTTGGAGCTTGTTGGCAGGTTAATATATGGACTATGTGATCTCTAAGCTCTTTAACGTAATCTATTATTTATATCTATTAAACAAATAAAAAATGACTGCATGATACATGACATTTAAAAAATGATATCTGGAAGATAAGCCAGTCTCCTAACGTGTAAGCCACCCCTAGCAGGTCTTTGAGGCTTTGCGTCAATTTGGAGATAGACCAGGCCTTGGACCACAAGAGTGCCATTTGGGGTGATATGGCAGTAAATTACTTTTCAGTACCCTAGAGGATCAGAAGAGTTAATGCCGCTTCCAGGAAAACGGAACACCTGGCAAGTAACTCAGGCAGGAGGATGGCCTGAGTGCATGTGTCACAAGTGTGTCTCAACTGTGACTTTAGAGAGCAAGATTCAATTCGACAGTGTGTCAGGGCTTCCCCTCTCTTCTCTTCCACCCTATGTTTCCAGGAAACTGAGCATCAGTGCCCCTCCCTGCAGTGTTGCAGCACTGGGAGATTATTATGGTCTTCAAAGTGAAAGCCTATAATTTAAAGTCATAGCACCATCTTTAAGAGATTGAAATACAGTAATATAAAATACATAAGACATCAAGATGTCGCAAATGTCTCTTCCCATTGGATTTGTCTATTTACAACGAGGTAGTGAAATCAAGTATATTGTCTTGAAATATACAATATATTTTCCATATGGATTGTGTAGCCTCTCCATTTAAAACTGAGCAAGCGCTCTGATAGATCCAAATTCCTTTTAATGCCTACTAAATAAAATTTTCTGGCCCTAAAATAAGATAAAATAAAATAAAACTTAAAAGCCCAGAAGAAACAGCTCCAACTTACTAAGATATCAGATATTTCTTAGAAGACAACACCTTGATTGCTTGGCTATAAATGAACATATGGATTGTGTTTCCCTTAATATACCAATAGTTTATCATGACATAAACAAGTGCTAAGTGTAGAAAAGATTCCAAGTGCTAGATCCCTGACTTTGAAAACAAAGGAGCTCAAAACATTCAGCAAACTCAAAACATGCCCTAGTCACCTGTTAAAATGTTTATATATGTATTTCTTATGACATTTCAAAGCTTTTTCATGATCCTTTGTACTACTTTGAAAATGCCAGTTTTAAATACTAAATAATGGTGAAATAAAATTTTCTGTGAATCAATTATTCAGCCATGAGAGGAAAAACACGATATAGAAAATGATTCTACTTTCACTGGGTAGGAAATGTCAGGGGCCTCTGAATTGGGGAAACGAAAAAAAAAATCCTTACAGTGGTGCCTATTGGAAATTTCCAGGAATGAATATCTTTTTTTCTTGAAATAAAGTTCAAGGTAACATTTAAAAGAATAATTATTTACCATTTTATTAAATGCTGGCATGTATGGCGGGCATCATCTATTAGTACAAATGCTTTTTCTGCTTAAAATGGCTCATTAGCTTCTTTGAGGGCTAAACTGGTTTTAAGATTCAAATTCAAAATCTCCTTTGATTTTGCTGTTCCATTTCTGGCAGCCGGCCAGCAGTAGATATGCATAATATTTCACTGTTAGACCTTGCAAACATTATATCCTGCTGTGCTAAAGAAAACATTGTGTTTCTTACCACATGAAAATAATCCATCACTTTTCAATCAGCACACAAAAAAAGCTCTACCTGTTTTTTCCATCAGACTCAAGAAAAATTAATGGCCCCAATGTGAAAGGTGGACCCTCCATACATGATCCATTAAAGTACAAACTAATCAAAATATATCTAGCATCTGATTTGCTAAGCAAGATGGAACAAAAGAGGTGTGATGAAAAAAATAGATCCTTCTAAGACCCATACAACCTTGTTCTATCAGTATTACCCTTATTTATTTTAAATGTGGGAGGACATAAATAAAAGATCATGAAATGAATCTGTTGAATTCAATCAGTTCAAATAGACATTCTGTATTTTTCTAGAGGAGATGGCTAAAGACACCTACTATGGACTGGAGCAAATTTTTATAAAGAAAATGATTTTTAAAAGTAAAGAAAGACATATTATAAATCCCCCCATGGGTCACTAGACAATATAATATATTAAAGTAAAAGTTTATTTTACTTTATATCAGTACGTACTGATATAAAGATATCAGTACTTTTGTCAACTTGTTCATGCCTTTAAAAATAATTTCATGCTTTTTGCAATGTTGATGTCATGGCTAGTTTTGAGTGGGCATAAGGACTTTGCTTTCTAGGGCCCTTTGACTTTTGCAACAATATCCAAATCAGAGAGATAGCAGCCATCTCAAAGGAGTGCCAATTAAAGCACAATCCAGTTTATGACTTTTTAACTTATCCAAATGTGTCTTGTAGTTTAACACATTTAATAAAAGTGCATTAATAAAAATGCAGACGATGGCAAATAATGCTAATACTAAGAAGGTATCTATATTGGTAAATAATTTTACAGAAAAGTATGCTCCTTATATTCTTATAACCACACGCTTAGAATACCACCCTGTATTTTTAAACGATAGTCCAGTTTCTTTCATCTTCCTTTTTTTCCAATCTCCAATCCATATTGAAATAGTCCTTAAGTTGGTCTTCCTAATGCATAACTGTATTTATATCCCTTCTCATATTAATTTCCATTTAGTTGATGTCCATTGAATGAGAAAATAGAGTTTTATAGATGAAAGGCTGAAAGACCATCATTTTGTATCTGAGGAAACAAGCTCAGGGATTTTAAGGGACTTATCCAAGGACACTGAGCTTGGGAATGATAGCTCTGGACTCCTTAGGAACCCCAGGCCAATACTTTCTATACCACACAGGTGGTTTTCTTCTAGAGTGGTGCTTCTCAAACTTTAACTTGTATGCCAGTGACCTGGGGATCTTATAAAAATGTAGACTCTGATTCAGTAAGTCTGAGATTGGGCAGAAAGTCTGCATTCTAACTAGGCTCTGGGGCATGCCCATGCTGGTTTGGAGACTACACTTGGAGTAGCAAGGATGGAAGAACTCTTTCAAATTTTTAGACTGGCTTTCAAGGTCCTTTGAAGTCTAATCCTGTCTTCCCACTGACCTGTATGAACACTCCAATGTAGTTATACAGAATACTTGCTCACTTATTAAATACCCTTTGAGTGTTCTGGCTTTGATTTCTTTATTTATTCATTTCCTCTGCCTCTCTTCACTTTTTTGCAATTGAATGTTTACTTTTTTTTTTTTTTCAATAGCAAACCTAATTCCCAGCTTCTCCATGAAGACTTTCTCATGGGCAAATATAAAATGATCTTCGTCTCCTCTGATAATCTCTGTCACTCCTTAAGAGCTTAATAAGTCAATCACTACTTATCGAACAGAAAAATAAAACCAATACTTAAGTGAATAAAATAGCAGCAATAAATGAGGTACATTAGGTTGTAGAAGGAGAGAAAAACTGAAATTCTTGATATCAGTGGAAAATCTCAGAACTAATAAAATCTTTTCTCCTTTTCTTTTACTACATCTTATGCTAAAAATACTTCTGGGTTAATTGCAGAAAATGAATCTCAGAAGGTTGTGAATTTTCATAGGTTAAAGGTCAATCAAACTGCTTTGTAAAGGACCAGATAGTAAATACTTTCAGCATTGTGGACCATATGGTCTCTGTGACAACTACTCAACTCTGCCATGGTAGCAGGGATGCAGCCATTGGCAACGTATAAACAAATGGATGTGGCAGTGTTCAATAATACTTTATTTACAAAAAGAGGGAGCAGCCAGATTTGGCCTGCCTATAGCAGTTTAGCGGTCACTATCATAGATGACACCCAAATATATTCTAAACAAAGAAAGAGAAAGACTTATTGAATCCACAGTAGTTAATTGCAGCTTAATTAGCTCTATAATAGGAAGCATATCTGAGGAATTGGGCCAGGCCAGGGAAGACAAGAGATGCACTGGGCAAATCAAGACATCTAAATGATTTTCCATAAAATCATCTTTTATGGAAACCATCCAAATCATATGTATCACTTATATCCAAACTCAATTTTCAACATCCTACTACCTTGTCATAAAAGTGTGATACATGGGCCATATCATTGGCAGCACATAGAGCTTATCAGAAATGCAAAAGCTTAGGCCATATTCTTGCAGAATTAGCATTAGCAGAATCTGCATTTCAAAAAGATCCTCACATGATTCTTATGAACTTTACAATTTGAGATCCCAAAATGAGGTATGTCAGTCATCTGCATCAAAATCCTATGGGAGCTGGTAAAAATGTCAATTTTGGTCCAGTCCCAGGCCTACTGAATCAGTATCACTGGGAATGAGACCCTAAGTTTTAGAAACAGATCTACACTAGGATTCTAAAACTATTGGTCATGAACCACAAGACTGACACTAGTTGTTTCCATTCTATTCTTTTTATCATGACTTTTCAGCTTCATTTTTTATCAGCTGAACTTGTTTTATTTGTTAATCCCTTTTTTGATTCTCTTTTAAAAATATTTTTAAATAAAAAAATTGATACATAATATTTGTACATATTTATGGGGTACATGTGAAATTCTGTTACATGCACAGAATGTGTAATGATCAAGTCAGGGTTTTTGGGGTGTCCATCACCTTCAGGTAATATGTCTCCCTATTCTTAGAAAACATTTCTATGTGTTGAGGAGACTTCAAGTCTTCTCTTCTAGCTGTTTGGAAACCTACAATACATTGTTGTTAATTACAGTCACCCTACTCTGCTATCACTGTTCTCTTTTTCCAGCTCTGAGTTTGCCTTTCTTAATGTAAGAGTAACATTTACTTTTTGTTAATTTTTGGTTGGCATGAACACATATAAACAAAATGATATGAAGACAATTTGATTATCTCACCAGATGGTACAAAGGTTCCTCTTGTAGAGATTATTGAGTGTGTTTGGGGAAAGCTTTTGATAAGCTTGGAGTGAGAAGGTTGCAAGGGCAAGCTCAAATAATATTATGGTGATTAAAGTGTTTTCTAAGGATGGGGAGACCTATTAACTTCATGGTCTTTTGTTTTTGCCTGAGTATCTAGGTTTGGGGTGGAGGTGATTTGCTCTGTAAACCTGTACACTTTGTTATGCTTTTCTTCCACACCATGCTGGATCAGTAGAAAAAAAACTCAGTTGTATTAAGGGAGACAGGGTTTTGGAGGAAGGCAAGTGTCATGTGGTTGTGGGAGGTGTGATATAAAGCACTGATGCCCCTACAACATCGTCAGCAAAGTCTCCACTGCTTACTTTCATTCTTTTTTTTTATCAGCTTTTATCTGGGATTAGGGAGTAGGGTGGGAAGAGAACCAGAAGGGTTGCCCAAAGGTCATGATGGATGTGGTAGACAAAATAGAGAATGAGAGGACAGCTGACATCAAGGTCATATGGATATCTGATAAGAAGATTAGGGATGCCCAGCACTTCCATTATTAATTTGGACATTTTAAGATAGAGTTTTCAAATCCCTCTTTGCATCAAAATCATCAGTCCCTGGCCCTATACTTAGGGATTCTTATTCAATTGGTCTGGAGTGAGACCCAGACATTAAAATTTTTTCCAAGATCTCAAGGGAATCTGAAATGTGCAGCCAAGGTTGAGAACTAAAGTAGAGAATCTAAACTAATCCAACCAATGCATGTTGTGACTGACAAAGTAGAAAAGTATATACAGATATACTTTCTCTGTCTCTGTCTCTTTTCTTTCTTTCATCACTCTGATGATATTTTTTTAACAATTGTTCTGGTAGTTTTTACTATGTAAGGACTCAATGAATGTGTTGCATTCCTAACAAGGAGAGAAGAATAACATTAAACTAATCAATCAATATAAATTCATCTAAATTATTATAATCTACTTGCTTGATTATTAAAGAATATTCATGAATAATATAAATTTAGTAGTAATATATTATAAATATATGTGCATCTGATTTGATAGTGATGTATGCGAGTCTACATTATGTTTAAATAGCCATTCTTTCCCAAGTTGGTAAATTTCTCAGAAACCATCTTTTTTCAAGAATTATTTTACTTTGGTCCATTTTTGAGGGCTTGAGGTATTTTGAAAGAAATGATACATTAAAAATGTAGACATACCTTCAATGCGTATTCTTAAACTGCTCTCCAATATCTCAGCATTGTAAAGGCTACAGAAAAACTGGAAGAATGTTCAGGTGAGATTGAGATGGCCAAAAGTAAGCTGTATAAAAGAAGTATCTATTGGTAACAAAGAATTCATTAATGGATTGACTATGGAGATCAGCATTGAGTCAGCAAACCTATAGGTAGAATTGGCTGACTTTGCTATGCCGGGGTTAGGCTGGGAGTGATAGGCAGGATATTAAGTTGAATTCTCCAGAAAAGCCTCTCCTCGTAGGCTCTTCTAAGGTTGGGGAAAAGATTAGAAATATAATTTAAGTCCTTAATTTAGCACAATGTTACTGGCTGGTTATTTGAAAGACACCAAACAGTCAAGAGTTTACCACAAACATTTGAGCCCATTTCTTTACATAACGATAGATAACCTTTAATAGATAAAATATGTATATGCTCACTAGAAATTAATGCACTATGTTGTAACCAGTCACATTAGCATAGATACCATTCTCAAAATAATTTCAGGTGATTTAATTAATTAATTTATTTATTTGCTTGCTTGTTTGTTTATAATAGCTTCACTGAAGTGTAATTGACATTCAATAAACTGTATATATTTAAAGTGTGCAATTTGATAAATTTTGGCATATGTATACATCCATGAAACTATTACTGCAATCAAGATGACAGTCATATTTATTATTCCCCCAGGTTCCCTCAGGCTCCTTGGTAATCACTCTTTTTTATGGGGGGGAACACAAAATTATAAGTAATGTAATCACAGCCTGTAGCAATCTCTGCACTGTTTTCTGTCACTATAGATTACGTTTTTGTCTGACTTCTTTCACTGAGCATAATTATTTTGAGATTCATCTTTGTTATTGCACGTATCAACGGTTCATTCTTTTTTCTTTCTGAGTAGTATTCCATTGTATCAATGCACAATGGTTTGTTTATTCCTCTGTTGAGGAACATTTGATTTCCAATTTTTGTCTTTGCAAACAAAGCTTCTATGAATATTTGTGCACAAGAATTTGTATGGACAAATGCTCTCATTTCTTGGGTTAATACAGAGGAATGGAAAGCTGAATTGCATAGTAGTTGCATGTATAACTTTTTAAGAACCCGCAGAACTGTTTTCCAAAAAGACTGTAGCATCATACACTGGTAAAATGTACCATCAGCAGCATTTGAGAGTTACATTTCCTCCACATCCTTAATAACACTCCATATGGTTAGTGTTTTTAATGTTAGCCATTATAATAAGTGTGCAGTTATATTTTAGTAGAACTTCAGGTGAGTGATTTTAAAGAAAAAGGTAGAAGAAAACAGGAAGATAAGAAAATACATTCAGTCTTTTTTTTTGCTTTGTGCTCTGTTCTAGATATTTCAGGTTCAGTATCTATTCCAAAACCTTTTTCTCTGCTCTACCATGGCCCAAAGAGTTCATTCACCTTTCCCCTCTGACTCTTGCAGACAATTGTGTGCCTTTAAAGGAAAAATAACAAGAATTAGGAGTGCCCTGGAGGCAAGGTAGAATTTGGCCCATGTAATCAATCATATCTGCTTTGCTAAAGTATAATGACCCTGTGTACAGGAAGACATCTTCAGTGGGGCACACTTGTTTCCATGAACTCCTTAACATTTTGTGGGAGAGAAAGCTGTTTTTACATTTAGCTTTTACCATGTTCAGTTGTATCTACTATTTTCTTCTTGGGCATAATTGAATTGTATTGGTATGCAGTTACACTAGTATGTCAAAATATAAAGATAAGTGGATCTGTAGATCTTTTTTTTTCAACACTATCTTTAGTAATTCAGGCTAAGGAACAAGATCAGTTGTGTAATATTCAACATCACAATAGCCATTTACAAATAGTGAATCATGGCAGTTGCCCTGGGTTTCATGGAGAATTATTCCCCCAAATCAAGTAAAGTCAAAGATTTGGAGATAGATTTATGACTTTGAGGAACAATTTCTAGGAGTCATAGAAGAAATAATTTACTAGTATCAGCACTAGGGAAAAAAGCCATAGCCATAAAGACTCCCCAAATTATGATTGTGGCTAATAGAACTAGTACAAACCCCAAGCATGTGCAACTTTATAAAGGAAGTTATTTTATCATCTAATGTTTTGGTTTCTGTTTTCATTGAACTTCAGACATGCACCAAGTATTTTATTTAACTACTGAGCAGGTAAGATTATGCCTCTAAAATATTATATATGACTTTCTTTGTACACATTTCCCATAAGTCATTGCAAATTAGTTCTTTACAATATGAAGAAAAAATTGGGAAAATCTTCAAACTCCGCCCTTTATAAAATGATTTCTGAATTAGAATGTCCATGTTATTAATATATAGTGAACATCATGACCTCTAACAGGACATGTATGGTTATCTAATCTTGACCAAGGTGATGGACTTGGAGATGGTGATCATGAAATCGATGAGGGTGAAGAAGTTATTGATGATGATGATGATAACGACAACAATACTACTAATGATAATGGCAGCTAACATTACACTGGGCCAGCACTCCACTGAGTGCTTTGCATACACTGTCTCATTTAATCTTTGCAAAGCCCTGTCAGGTTGGTCCTATTATTATCTCCCTTTTATAGGGAAGTTCAATGAAATAAATTACAGAGACAGTATGCCACTTTGTAAGCTCTCTCCATTCTAGCCTTGTCTCTCTGTTACTACAAAAAAAAAAAATGGGACTTAGCTCTAATAATTATTATTAGCAGACGAATTGGGGGACAGACAACATGCAATTTGGTTGGAGGAAGAGCTCGATAGCTCTCAACCTGGATAACAATCAGTTAATGGATGTAGATATCAGAAATAGGGGAGACAGCTCTTCAGGCAGCAGATCATTATGCAGCAGCTCAGCATGTTTATTAATCATTGTGCACAATTAAAATGCCATTTCATCCTTCTAATTAAAACAAGTAGTTCCCTGAGGCTAGCACCTGAACTAATGAAGCCTGGTTGCCTAAGGATCTCACTCAGGGAAGGGAATTAAACAATGGAGGAAGCAGTATGTTTACTAAGTTGCCCAGACAACGTCAAACTATATATGACATCATGAGCAAGTGGACCAGTTGAGACTGTAATTTTAAAGAGCCAGAGCCGGGGATACTTCTTTTTCTGAGCAAAGGCTGGGTTTCAACATTGAAATTTTTCTAGTTTTTTAATTGGTTGGGTCCCATCCTTTGTATACTTTACAATTAATTTTGAATTTTCTTCCTTCTTGATATGTAGAATGGGTATTTTGATGTTTAGAACAAGGAGTTCCAGGGATTGTATGTTGGCATCTAGGTATTTGGGAGACAGCAAGGATTACTGAAGTTGGTTGACTCTACAAATAAAAGAGTATAGATAAGTTGTGGAGGCACAATTTCAAACAGGGGGTAGATGAATGGGCTGGACGAAAGAAAACCTAGAGTTCAGTCCCAGCATTGACACCAGAACTGAATAAACTTGAACAAGGTCCTTATTTTATTTACTGTAAAATAAAACTTCTGGACTAGGTCATTATTAAGTTTTCTTCTAGTGCTAAAATTCTATGCCTTTGCAGTAATTTGTGATTAACATAGCAGTTCAAAGAGCTTTCATTGTATACTAATTCCCCCACACATGTGGCTGAATCAAGCTTTGCTTATTCTATCCTTCTGAATTCCTGTTTAGTTTACCACCATATCTTTGGTGTCTGACATTATACTTGGCACAGAGAAGCTGCTCAAATAAAACACGCATCAGATTAAATCTACAGATCTCAATAATCCACAGGTTTCAGTGCCTGGCTCCAAATATTTGGTACTACAAAGAGAGTGTTCTGCATTACTCATCTGGGAAATGGCAAACCTATGAGAACTGTTTTCATTCCAGCCAGTTTACTAACTCAATTTCCTACAATTCTGTGCTTGAAAGTTAGGGTCCCATGTTGCCTCCACTTGTAATAGGCATGAAACCATGGCTCATTCTTCCTCTCTTCTATCTATCATTCTTTTGGTCCTTATGATTCCCTGATATCCCAGAAAAATAGCTATGCCTACAAGTTTCAGGAACTTTGGATCATTGGTCCTTAATCTATTTTTCTATGGGTCACAGAGTTCCACAAAAATCTGATAAATTTCATGGAATCTTTCATCAGAAAAATGCATAGCATGATTTTGCAAAACCGTGGGATGTGAGGTGCACAGGCTTCCTAAAGCTCATTTATGGAGCTCAGATTAAAGTTAATGCCTGTTTTAAAGGATTATGTAAGAATTCCCAATAGTCCTTTAGGAAGCCTGTGTCTAGACCCCTTTCTTGCCTCTCTCCAGCAAGTGAAGAAAGGCAGCCATGTAACGTAAGAGTAGGTATTTTTTTGGTAGAACAAAATCAGTAGCATGTCAGTGGTGAGTTGTTCTTTACAGTGTGACCAGTAGGCTCCAGAATGACATATCAGGATTTTAGTTATTATCTTTTCTACTTTTATTTTTAACTAGGCATCTGGCTCTAATGTCTTTATTTTAAACAAAGTAATAAAAAGACAATAATGAGGTGGTAGCCATACTAGAATAAAATCAGTAAATTATAGAAAAATTTTAGGGCTTTCATTTTCTCACACTATCCATCCTATTCTTAGGGCCAGAAGTATGTTGGGAACTGAAAATTGCAAGCTCGGGTTGTAGGATTTAAGAATCTAAGAATTTAATCTTTGTGTTATTGGGCAATTGTTCATACATTGAAGCTAAATCTTTCTTTCCAAACTGAAGCTCAGTTTCTCTTGTACGTCATAGTAGGAAATATAACTTGGTCAATAAGATGTCCAGAAACCAGCAGAAATCAGCCAATAACTCAGATTAAGTGGCATGATAATTGGGTTTCCTAAGCATTTTTTGGTATTAAAACAAGTTAATCAACCATAAAACACAAACTCATCAGAATCCAGGGTCTTATTCAATTAACTTCTGGCCTCAAACACTTAAGTTCTTTTCTTTCTTTCAAATCATTATGTCATATTTTGCCAAGAGAGAAAGGATTGTCTGTAGTGGGAAATTCCAAAGACGGAACAAGAGCCAAGTCTTTAAACTGTATCATTTTATCCATAATTATTATTTTTAGTAAAAATGAAAACAAAAGTTTTCTTTTTGCCCAGAGGGAGATGAAATTTTGAACTTACAAGTTGAAGCAGAAGGACTGAAGTTTTATAGTTTTTGTTTGAAGTGACCCTTATATTTTTACATTCTATTTATTCTTAAAACATTGGCTAAACTATTAATATAAATTTGAGAGGCAAAATAACTATTAATATAATACCACCAACATATGACTTTGTGCCTAGATGCTTTATTTTAAGTTGATATAGAACTTCTTAATATCTTTTCTTGGTATGAAGGTCATAGATTCATAGTTAAACTAGGCAAGTATAAACCTTGACTAGTCCTCAAATCATAGCTACAGCTTTAGCTGTCCTGGATGTGAGCCTTTGGAAATTAGGTGCATGCCTGTAAGTTGCCAAACTACAATGGTAGAGTTAAAACAAAAAGAGAGACTTTTTTTTTTGTCAGGGAACATTGGATTAAAATCCCATATGCCACATATTTAGCTCTATGACCCTGGGTAACTTATTTAATCTCTGTGAGCCACAGTTTTCAGCTGTGAAATGGTGAGAAAAAATACTCCTTTCTTAAGGTTCATGGTAGGCACAGTGATAAAAAAAAAATCAGTTCTTTCCCTATTTCCCAAATCATCACTACATTTGGATAGTGTTACTATAATTTCAAGGGTAGCAGAAAATGTAGTGACTCTCTGGGATAGGAGATAAAGGAGTTAAGAGATCAAGAAAGGCAGTGGGCCAAAATTTTGATAAACAACTTGAGAGTTAAAATATAAGTAAAGTCTTACCATGCTTAATGATGTGCTCTGAGAAGTGCATTGTTAGGCACTTTCATAGTTGTGCAAACATCACAGTGTTCTTATGCAAACCTAGGTAGTACAGTAGCCTACTACAAACCTGGCCTATGTGGTCTAGCTTATTGTTCCTAGGCTATAAAGCTCTACAGCATGTTACTGTACTGAATACCAGAGACAATTGTAACACAATGGTAAGTATTTGTGAATTTAAATATATCTAAACATAGAAAAATAATGCTTTACGGAATGACTTTATGATGGCTATGAACTCACTAGGCTATAGGAATTTTTCAGCTCTATTGTAATCTTATGGGACCACTGTTGTATATGAGGTTCGTTGTTGACCAAAACGTGGTTATGCAGTGCATGATTGTAATTCGCTTCAGGATGTGAAAGTGGACCACTGGCCAAGAATATAGACAGCTCGAGGTCTATAGTCAGGGTTGGCAAAGAGAAATCTAGGGGATTTGGTCAGTTAAGTATCAGAGTATAATCTGGCCAACTACAGAAGGGATAAAGGAGTCTAATATTCATTCATTGATTTACTCAAAACTATATATTGAGAACCTGCACTGTTTCTGGTACTGGAGTAGCTCATACTGTAGCTGGGGAGACAGGCAACATACACACATAAATTATAATACACTCTGGTAAGTTCTAGTGATATTAATAAAGTCTTTTGAAAACAGAGAAAATAGAGCAAATAACATTGCAGGAATTGAGAAAGCTTATTGGCCCACTAAGTGTTCTATACAATGAGGAAGGAACATTTTGATCTAGGTGTTAAAGGATGAATAGAAGTTTGTCATAGTGAAGATGCAGGATAAGATAATCCTAGTTTGAGAGAAATAGAATGAATATAACTTAAAATTATAAAGTTCTGATGTAGAAAGGGAACAATGGAAAATTCAATGGAGAGTCAAGAAGTTTGGATAAAGAGGGAGGTGGGCGCAGATTGGTAGTCTTCAGCTGCTGACTCTGTTAATGTTGTGTAGGCAACTGCAGAGCTGTCAGAGGTTTATTGAAGTGTTGGATGACATGACAAATTTGGTTTTCAAGAAAAATAATAGCAGGGTGAGGGTGGACTAGACTGAGAACAGTCAAGTAACAGAAATATTAGGAAGCTCATTTATTTAATAAATACTTTAATAATTTTTGGAGTGGTGAGGAATAGTCATCTATAAATATACATCTATAAATATCTTGAATTTCGCAGCACTTCTATTAGTAGTTTTCAGAGTGTTCTTTTTTTTATTTCAGGATATTATGGGGGTACAAAAGTTTAGGTTACGTATATTGCCCTTGCCGCCCCCCTCTCCCAGTCAGA
The DNA here is from genome assembly GCF_020740605.2 of Lemur catta. Taxonomy (NCBI): domain Eukaryota; kingdom Metazoa; phylum Chordata; class Mammalia; order Primates; family Lemuridae; genus Lemur; species Lemur catta. The sequence continues at coordinate 51,847,317 of NC_059131.1, read as the reverse complement.
GCTTCAAGCATGTCCATCCCCTAGACAGTGCGCAACGCACTCATTATATATGTATACACCCATCCCCTCCCCCACATCGGCCCGACACCCGATTAATGTTATTTCTAAATGTGCTCTTAGGTGATGATCAATGAAACCAATTTGATGGTGAGTACATTTGGTGCTTATTTTTCCATTCTTGGGATACTTCACATAGTAGAATGGGTTCTAGCTCTATCCAGGAAAATATAAGAGGTGCTATATCATCATTATTTCTTATAACTGAGTAGTACTCCATGGTATACATATACCACATTTTATTAATCCACTCATGTATTGATGGGCATGTGGGTTGTTTCCAGATCTTTGCAGTTGTGAATTGTGCTGCTATAAACATTTGGGTGCAGATGTCTTTGTTATAGAATGTCTTTTGTTCTTTTGGGTAGATGCCCAATAATGAGATTTCTCGATCAAATGGTAGGTCTACTTGTATCTGTTTAAAGTATCTGTTAAAAGTATCTGTTTAAAGTATCTCTATATTGCTTTCCACAGAGGTTGCACCAGTTTGCAGTCCCACCAGCAATGTATGAGTGTTCCTGTCTTTCCGCATCCACACCAACATTTATTGTTATGGGACTTTTTGATAAAGGCCATTCTCACTGGAGTTAAGTGATATCTCATTGTGGTTTTGATTTGCATTTCCCTGATGATTAGAGATGTTGAGCATTTTTTCATATGTTTGTTGGCCATTCTTCTGTCTTCTTTTGAAAAATTTCTATTCATGTCCTTTGCCCACTTTTTGATAGGGTTGTTTGATTTTTTTTCTTGCTGATTTTCCTGAGTTCTAAATAGATTTTAGTTATCAGTCCTTTATCAGCATGTATAGCATGCGAAAAATTTTTCCCATTCTGTAGGTTGTCTGTTTGCTCTCGTGATAGTTTCTTTGGCTGTGCAGAAGCCTTTTAATTTAATCAGGTCCCATTTATTTATTTTGTTGTTGTTGTTGTGATTCCCTTTGGGGTCTTCTTCATAAATTCTTTGCCTAGGCCAATGTCTGTAAGAGTTTTTCCCACATTTCTTCTAGAATTCTAATAGTTTCACACGTTTGGTTTAAGTCTGTTATCCACCGTAATTTGATTTTTGTCAGAGGTGAAAGGTGTGGGTCCTGTTTCAGTCTTCTACATGGGGTATCCAGTTTTCCAAGCACCATTTATTGAATAAGGATTCTTTTCCCCAGAGTATGTTTTTGTCTGCTTTGTCAAAGATTAGATGGCTATATGAGGATGGTTTTATATCTGGATTCTCGGTTCTGTTCCACTGGTCTGTGTCCCTGTTCTTGTGCCAGTACCAAGCTGTTTTAATAACCACAGCCTTGTAGTATAGTTTGAAGTCTGGTAAATTAATACCTCCCATTTTGTTCTTATTGCTTGGAATTGCTTTTGCTAAACGGGGTCTTCTCTGGTTCCATGCAAAGCATAAAATTATTTTTTCTATATCTGTGAAAAATGATGTTGGTAATTTAATAGGGATTGCACTGAATCTGTAGATCACTTTGGGTTGTATAGACATTTTAACAATGTTGATTCTTCTGATTCACGAGCATGGTATGGTTTTCCACTTGTTTACGTGCTCTGCTATTTCCTTCCTCAGTGTTTCATAGTTCTCCCTGTACAGGTCTTTTACCTCCTTAGTTAAATATATTCCTAGGTACTTTATTTTCTTTGTTGCTATTGTGAAGAGTATTGAGTCTTTAATTTGGTTCTCAGAGTATTCTTATACCCAGTACTTCATTTATACTCTAGACAGCTTTGTGAAGTAAAAATTATTATTAGGATTATTTACATTTTATAGATGAAGAGAGTGAAACTTAGAGAAAACAAAAGACTTACCAGTCTTTCATATACTGAGTGGAATGCGGGGTTTAACTCGGGTATTTGATCCCTAAGAGTGTTGTTTCTTTCCACCATACAAATGCTCAGAAGTCAACTGAATTTCCAGTAGAGCAAGGAAATCACATTGTTACAAAATTAGCTGTAATAATTTGCCTTCCTGAACCCACATACTTGGGTAGTTCCCTTCCATCCTGACTCTAGACTGAGCCATATGACATTCTTTGGTCAATAGTAAACATGACTAAATTGAAGACTTGAAAGATATTGGTACATTGGAGCTTTCTCTTTCTCACTACTCTTTGGAACCCTGAACCTGCCATGTGGTAACTCCTTGGCTTGCCTGGTACATAGAGAGACATGTGGTCAGATTATCCCTGTTGCTCCAGCTGACTTCAAGCCAACCACAAGACATGCGAGTAAGGCCATCCTAGATCATCCAGATGACTCAGAATTTGTTTGTTGTTTTAAGCCATTAAGTCTTGGACTTATAATGTAGCAAACACCAATCAATATTCTAGTACAAGGTATTTATTTTTGCAAATACCCTTTGCAACCTACAGCCTACAGATATTGGAGCAAAGCAAAGCAACAAAACAACAACAAAAAATGAGTTGGAAATATACAAAAGTTTTATTTTTTCCAATTTGAGCCTATTTTCAAACTTGGTCATATGAGAGTTACTTAGGCACTTGCTAAAACACTCAGATACTTCAGATTACCCCAGACCTACTAAATCAGCATCTCTGTGGCAACCCTAGAAGGCTGCATTTTTAACACACTCCACAGTGATTCTTACATTGCACTAAATTTTGAATTTAACTAAGATATTATTTTCCTTAACTTAAACCAAAACTTAAAATAGATTGTGACCGAACATCAGATGTTACTAAAAATTGGCAAAAATTGTGTAAGTTAAATATTTACTTCTATACTGAGGTTATGTTATTAGTGGGAAAAAGAAATGAAATGAGGAAGAAATGAAAGGGAAAATGATAGGTAGGGTTGCTCTGCAAGATAGGAAGGGAAGACTTAGTCACTGGAGAGTATATAGTCTCCCAAAGTAGAGTGAAGATGAAGAGAAATAGAGGAGAAAAGGATTGACAAGAAAAATAGGATAGACTTGCTAAGGCATGACCTCCGGATAGTTGAAGATTAATACCCACTGTAGCAGTCTCAAGTTTCTTCCGTGGATTTATACAGTAACCCAGAGACAGCAAGATTCACGAAGCATAAAAGAACACTACAATGGCTGCTAAAGTACTGGTGTCTCCTAACCGTCGGAAAGGGGAGCTGAGAGCCAACTCCCAGTGAATGAGGGGATCCAGTTACACTGTGAGCTCAATTAAGAGAAAATCAACTGCCTCATTATTACCCACAAGGACATTCATTCTTCTAAGTGAGGAGAATGATTACAACTTGAATAGCAAAGCCACAAACCACTAATCAGGGTATCTCAGGTTTGACCTATTCAAGTATATTCCAAATTACCCAATTAGCTGGATTGCCAATAAGTTCCTTGTAGCAGTTATATTGGCACTGATGATACCATAATCAGTTGTCTTAATCAAGCCTTTGAAAACAAAAATGATGGGCTGAATATAGTCATAACAAGGGCTGGGAAATTACAGCTACCAGGTCACTGCTGTAGGACTCCTCAACATTCTGTTCTGGTAACTGTTCTCAGAGGACTGTGAGTTTCATTTGGTTTGGGTTTCATATTGCCCTTTATCCAACCATGTTCAGGCTATGCCTATTTCTTGATCTCCCGCTCTCTTTTGAGGGGTACCACTGCTAACTGGGTGACCTGCACTTCAGTTCTTTCCCTGGTTCTGAATCCACTGGCCATCTCGAGCCATATCTTGGTAACCTGGATTCTTAGCCCTCTTTTTTCCTACCCACCAGGTGGAGTTGGGCCTATAATCCCTAAACTATAGAGGATGAAAAACAGGGGACCTTCCTAACCCTAACTTTCCTGATGATGACAGAGTACTTTATATTTCTTGGGCAGCAATAGTTTGAGGGCAGGGACTGTTCATCCTTATAGCTTCAGAATTCATGTCTGGCAAATAGTCCATACTTACAAATGTTTGATAAATGAATCAGTAAATAAATGGAAAACAATGAAGTTTGATATCAGTCGTAGCACAGCAACAATAGAGGTATAGGCCATGACATTTATTAATAAAATAAGTCTGACCACAGCAAACACGAACTCTGTCAGTCTTGTTTATTTTTCCCAGTGCCTAGAATGATGTCTGAAATAGCATTTATGCTCAAGAAACACTTTGTGAATGAATGAATGGTCACTCATTCATTCAGTAAGCAGTAATTTCTTTCTCTTTCTGGTGGAAATCATGAAAGGGATTAATTTCCATATTTGGATTAAGCCCAGGGTGGAGATTAAGGAGCAGCCACAAACTACAGAGCACAAGACAAGAATTCAGCATTCACTGGAACCTGAAAAATCTTAAAATTAATCTTGGGGAGGTCATTGGCTTTTCTAGCATTTGGAGTGGGAGTTTGAATGAATCCTTTCAAGAAGTTTAGGCATAGGGATACCACAGAAGGATGATTGGGTTACCCAATTATTAATAATTAAAGTAACAATGAGAACTGTAACAAAATGAAATATTGTAAGAACAAAAAAGGCTGAATGATTGTTTGGGCAAGTTGAAGAAAAATCCAAAGGGAAGGTTACATTTAGGCTGGTCTTTATAAGCATTATTGGCAAATGTGCATGAAAAAGTCTCTGACTTGGTTTGGGTTTCCCTAGAAGCAGACTCTGACGCAAGCATTCAAGTATGAAAGATTTCTTTGGAAGGTGGCCCTGGGAAGTGCTGGAAGTAAAGTTAAGGAAGTGATTCAGGAAAGGAAGGAAACAAATGAAAGTGTGGTATCAAGTCAGTTACCTGCCAGCAACTGGAGATCAGGAACTCTAGAAAACTCTGGTAGACACTGTAGGACTCTCCTCAGAGTTATTCTAACTAAAGCACCAAGAAATTGAGCCATTTATCCACCAACTCTTTGCCACTGGTTGAAGGGCTGCTTCTAGGGGTGTTATCTCTTCCCGTGCCCTGCAGGTAGGTCAAGCATACTTCCTGGGCAGAAGAGATCGCTAGGCAGAGTGTCACTCAGTCCATGGACTCTGTTAAAATGTAATGAAACTAAAATCAATTCAGCACCAGCATAACTTGCTTCTGTTTCTACCTTTGCAACTGACTCCCTCCTCACCTCCCCCACCAAACTAGGGGCCTATAATAACAAAGGATACTTCAGGAAGGCATTGTCCCTTTTGTTCTTCCTCAACTAAGACCTGAAACACAGTTGGATTACTTCCACAAAGCTGGGTGGTTGCCTGCTAGGCTAATCAATGGGCAAAGTTTCCATGAGGAAACATCCTCCCTGATCTACCCCACCCCCCCCATACCTGCTCAGAAGAATAGAGTGATCATTGCCCTAGATCCCTGGTTAATTGATTGATTCTCTTTAGTGTCCTCTGACATTTCTGAAACTGCCTCTATATCCCGGACTCTAGTATCTCTGCTCAACTTTCTGGAAATAATGTCATTATATTGTGAACTACTTAAGGACAACATCTGATTTTTTTGTACCAACTTTGTATCCTTTGCTATCTCTAGTGTTGCACCTGGGACATAAAAGGTGCTTAAAAATATTGTTGGGTGGATGGGTAAATAACAGATGAGTAAAAAAGTAAGTGAATGACTGATTCCTGTCTCCCATGGTAGTCTGTTGACTAGCTTTGGGGATCAGTTTGCTTCACCATCCTGATCCTTGTTCATTGTTTCAGGTTATTCAACTTCTCTTCCCAAAGACCTTCCAGGATGTTCTTGGCTTTTGCAGAACTGTCTCCAACCTTGACTTTCACCCATCTTCCTACATCTCACCCCTTCATTTGCATTTCCTGCCCTTTGGTGTGCAGGCTACTTCAGAGAGGTAAGGCATTCATTAATAACAAGCTCTAGTCCAGGTGTATCATAACCTTTTTTGAGGTATATTTTCACTTTAAAAGATAATGCCAGGATTAACCTAAAAGATGCTATTGCCAATTTCTCAAAGTGGTGAGGGCATGTATTTTGGAGCTGGGCTCCCTACTATGCCCTAAGTCTGCCCTACTGTCACCTTCTTCTCTATGGACAGTGATTGGGCACAGAGTTGTGGCTTTCCTGCCCCATCAACCCTGAGTAGATCACATTCCTCCATAACCATTTGCCTATCTGATTTTCTTACTTTGTAACAAGAAGACAGGATGAAGTTTGGGGATCTCAAATTTTAAGTTCAGTTATGAAGGCTATGGACTGGATCTTAACCTTTTTCTTAGATCAGATACCTCTACATAAGTCACAATTCCTGCCAAAGAACACTGTACTATCAAGAAAGACTCATGATCTATGAAATACATCTCCAAAGAAAGGATTGTGGGTAGGTACTGAGGGAGTGAGATTCTAACCAAGGGTATCATGTATGTACCATAGGGTAGTCCCAAAATAAGTGAAAATGACTCTAAGGGCTAGATACATGTGCAAAAAGAAAATGAGTAAGAAAAATAAGACCTAGGTCTCTGGCAAGAAAAGTTTCTGGGGTCAGAAAGTTTAGGTTTGCAAGAATAGAAAGGAACACACATCTGAGTAACTTGAGGATGTGTGTCTCCCATAACCACATACACTAAATGAATCATTCTCACAAACAGGGGAACTTGGGGTGGTGGCAGAAGGTGGCACAGAGGGAGCTTAGGGCTATGGGAGGGAGAAAAGTTACAAAATTAGCAAGGAACCAGGTTTTTCCTAAAAAGACACCAGTGATCTATCTGGATTTTTAGTGAATCATTTTATGCAAGACCTCACAAGATCTTACTTGCAAAATTAATTCAAATGGCTTAGATATGAGCACTGTTGCATGTATTGAAACTTAGTTCATAATGATAAATGGAACAGGGCAACAGTAAATGACAACATATCATGGGGAAGGGAGAATTTTTATTGCAGAGCTTGAAGGACTGGTGTTTTGTCTGGTCTTATTTAACATCTTCATTAATGATCTGCAGAAGGGAGTAAATAATAATGTATTAATAAAATCTGCACATCAGAATTGAAAAGCAAACTCTGATGAGGTCTGAGAAGTGATGCAAATGAATCTTGGGATATTAGAAATTGGATCAGGACATAAAATGAAAGCTGGATGGAAAGGAAAAAGATATATATATATATAAAATCTTAAATATTATAATATACATAATCTCAAATCTTAAATATATATTGTATACGTAAAATCTTAAAAGATTTTATATAAAAATCTAAAAATCACTGTTGACAAAGATATTCTTTCAGAAGAAAATCTAGAGAGCAATATATGCAGCAATATTGGAAAAGCTTTTACAAGAGCGTGGGACAGGAAGTGCCTTAAGAGGACACATGGCTGATGCGGCCACAAAGAGCAATAATATATCCCTTTGATGGGAATCTTGGGAAATCTGAGTTTTCTCTGTTCCAACCCTTCCAGACTCTCTCTCCCTCTGCTGAACATACACACACACACACACACACACACACACACGCACGCACGCACACACACATACATGCATGCATGTGCACTTACAGCAAGAGAAGAACAGTCACCTTGTTTTTTTAAAAGGCTGGGCATATTCTGATCAACTTGAATTTTTGCCAGTTACCACCACTGTTAGAAAAAAAGTTGTTTTTGTTTCTACACTAGATACAGTCTTTAGAAATGACATGTAGGGAATTTGTTTCAAGAGAGAATGGGACAAATTTAAATTTCTCAAATGAACAGAATGCTATGAAACATACTACATTTTCATGAATCATCCCTTTTATATAAGCCAACATTCCTTAAATATTTTGGCCTCAAGACACCTTCACACTCTTAAAATTATCAAATATCCCAAAGAGCTTTGATTGATGTGGGCTATAGCTTTCAATATTTACCATATTATAAATTAAAACCAAGAAAAACTTAAAATATTTATTACTTCATTTAAAATAAGAATAAACAGCATACAATAACATAATGTAGTTTATGAAAAATAACTCTTTTTCAAACAAAATCATTAGTGGGAAAATGACATTGTTTTACATTTTTGCAAATCCCTTTCACATTTGGCTTAATAAAAGACAGCTGGATTCTCATATCGGCTTCTGCGTTCAATCTTCTGGACATGTTGTATTGGTTGAAATATATGAAGAAAATCCAACCTCACACAGATATGTAGATAGAAGACAAAAGATAACATGGACCCTCTGAAAGAGTCTTAGGGACCCCAAGGCAGAGGGTCCTTATCCCAAACATTGATAACCCTACCATAGGTCAAAGATTAATTGCGTATGCTGAGATGATTCCTTGTATATAGTAAAGAAATCATATGTTTATCTCCAATGGCATGGGAATAAAACTTGATAGCATGGCAAGGTCTGAGTGCTTGGGGTATATAGTGAGATACTAACAACACTTTCAGATCTAATGTCTACAGTCTAATAAAGGCTCCCTTCCATGAGGTCAGATCACAAGTACTTTTAAAAATAAGATACAACTAGAAAAAAAATCTCCTGGGCTTACAAACTTACCAACTTGTATGAAATTGAGTATATTCTACAAATTATCAGTGGGAGCTCAAGCAAACCATTCTCCATGCTGAATGACTGATTTTTGTTAACACCAATATGGAGGCTACAAAACTTGAAGGTCACTCAAGAATAATCTCTGGAACATAAACCACCAAAACTCAAAAATTGGGTTGTGTTACTGAAGGAAGTCCAAAGGCAAACAATAACACTATTCTGTAGAATGATAAGCCTCAGAGAAATACTTTAAAATAGTTCCAAGTCAGACCATTGGATCACCTTTCAGACTGAATTGGCCAATCAGTTTGGCAAATATTTTTACTGCTCTGATCAGTAGTTTAAATGACTTGACCAAATAGTTGCTTTGGCATTCTCTACAATATTACCAAAGGATTTGACATGCAATTCTGATTATGTAACGATCTCACTTACTCAAATTTCTTCAAATGTTTCTCATTGTGGTGCGGTCCAAAAATCACATAGGGGGATTTTTCTTTTAAATGTAGAATTCCAGAGCCCACCCCCAGGCTACTGAACTAGAATTTGGGGGGAAAGTGGGTTCTGGGAATACACCTTGAGTCTTTTGGTACTCAATTTGTAGATAAAAATCTAATCGTTGTGGGATTGACTACAAGGTTCTTCATGATGAGTTTCCTAAGTTTCCAGGTTAATTTAATATAACTCAACTCACACAATACCCACACCAGCTACTTATAATTCTCCAATGTGCCACATTTTCTTATCTCTTTGGCTTTGATCCATCACCATAATCAAGGCCATAGATAAGTCATCACCTCCCGAAGTTTTCTCCTACCTTTTTTGTTATTATGTTGTTGTTGTTTTCAATCTTTTTCTTTTAATAATTTTTTAATTGTAGAGTCAGAAAGTTAAAAACAGAAGGAAAAATACACATACACACATAGAAAGAGAAAAAGAGAGAGAGAGAGAGGGCAAGAGAGAAAGAGAGGTAATTGCATACAAAATTGGCCAATGTAAATCAACTTTGTAGAAATAACATGAGCTTGGGAAAAAGGGGCTGCCACATACCTTTGAGGCAGAAAGTCTCATTAGTATGCAATAGAATAAACAATGAATTCCAAATTCAAACTCAAAACAGTAATAAATCAGAGAAATAAGGTGAAAATGATGGAATCCACAACAACAGTGGCTATTAGCATGTGCACCTGCTGGACAAAGCAATCCAGGGAGATGCTTGGGAAAAACTTCCAATCCTGAGACTAAGAGCAAAGATGTTATTTTCAAATGGGAGACAGATGAAGCAGAGGTTCATCTGAACCTTTGAATGTTTTGGATGGTTGGAATGGAAAACTTAGCTGACCCAGAACCCTTTTTCAATGACAAATGAAGTAGTAATTTTAAGGGGCAAGGTGATCAACACCTTCTGAAGTTTTCCAATTTACTATCTCACTCTTTGACTGCTCCTCTTGGTTTTGTTGATATCTTGTGATTCTGGATACTTAAGATAATAGTTAGAATTATAGCAGGAGAAATAAAGCAGTGTTATGATGTCAGAAAATTCTATATCTGTGGCTAAACAGGTCAGTATCGTTCACACCTAGTTGCTATATAACAGTATCAATGGATGGGCTACACCTGCTGACCATGTGAGGCTCCCAAGTTGTCATTTTCTCTAATTCTGGTGCTATGTGTGGGTGTTAGCTTGACTCTTTTCAGGGGGATTTCCTGTTTTCATTTTTCAACCTCAAACAACCAGCAGCCACAAAAATATCACTCCTGGTTATTCCTAATGAGGAAGATAAAAACATTGTACATGATCTGTATATATTAAGTTTTTACAAATTAATCAGACTCATTATAGCTCTTTAAATAGATAATTCAACAATCTGATGTTAAAAGAATCAGTGTCTTTAATAAAATTTAGATTATAGTTCAAATAAATATTATGACATTATTTAAAATCAAACCTTATTGGTATAGAATAGCCTGGCTTTGAGGATGATGAAAATATTTGTGAAATATTCTATTTTCTAATACTTCCACATGAAAATCAAATAAAAAATGATTCAATCTAATAATGGGGGAAACCTCCTAAATAACACAAGTAAATATTTTTGCATGGAAATAAAACGTTTAGCATAGACCCAGGAATAACTTTAGCTAATGTGTTTTAAGGACTTCCTATGGGCCTAGCACAGTGGTATTCTTATTATCCCCAGATGCACGAGATCATGTGGGTAAAAGCATTGCAACAAGGTAGCAGTATGTCCAAAGTCCAGGAGTTACTTGAGAAAATAAGGCATATTCATTTGAAAAATAAATCTGATCAACTTTCAAATACCTTGGAAATATGATTTCTTCATAAATGGTATTTTTGGGGTGCTATTTCTATGTAAGAGTAAGTCTTGGGCCTATGTCTGATTTCTCTATCATCCATTCTTCTCACCAGCTGTTCACTAGTCACTCTTGGTGTCTTTTGTTCATCCTGAACAGAGAGTTTCAAAATCTTCTAAGATAGATTAATTTCTTTCAACTCTTTGCTTTTGTTTGGCTGCTCTAAAAGCAAATCTCATCTGATCCTGACCTTACCTCTGTGCCCCTGACTGCCACTTTTTGATCCTTTAGCCTTTTGACACTGCCCAATCTGCAAAAACTACAACAACACAACAAATTGGATCATAATGCATTATTTAGTTACAGGCAATTTTCAAATAACAAAACATAAACAAATATGTAACGAACTGAGTCTCTTCTTTGTAGTGATTAAACTTAGCTGTCAGGGATTTATTTCCTACATGTTAACCACAGTGCTAGAAAATAAAGTACAAGAGTGGAACATAAATATCAAAAAATTACTTAATGAATACTGTGAAGAAGCTGAGACATCAGCTGAATCAGGAGAAAGCATTGCTGATTGCAAATCATTAGGCTTCTACTCAACTGAGCAAATTATTATATAAGCCATAACTCACAACAGGGAGTACTTGCAGCAGCCCAACTCCTGCATTTACACCCTGAAGGTGCTGAGGTTTCAAAGGTGCATACATCACCTGATGAACATCCTCCTATGGCTAAGCAATGCACATACACATATGTGTGTATGAATATTTATATATATTTGTGTGTAGACTATGTGTACTTACAAATATTATGCATATCCCTTTATTAAAAGAGCCATTGCGTGGTCCATTTGAAGCAAAGTTTTATATTGTTACTTAAACATTTTTTAATTGCTTACAGCAGATTTCTCCTTTCCTAGTTGACATTTAATTTTAAAAGTAAGACTTCAGAGCCTTAAGTATACACTCAAGAAGTCCACAAGTCAGGAAATAAGAGAATTTCTAACCTAAATAGACCAATGTGAGAAGGAAAAAGTCATATTCATATTTCATATTTTAAATATGAAAATTCTGATTGTATTTGAGCCTCGCCCCATGTTATGACTCTTCTATCAGGGGTTCAACTCTTTGCAGAGAAGGAGTGTGTTCTTTGTTACTCCAAGTACTGAGTGGAAAGGAAAGAACCTTAGCACCCCGAGAATGTGTATCTCTCATCTAGATCTGCAGCTTACAACAAGAAAGAATGACGTGAGGCATATATCGTATATTGCCCTTAGGTATTGGTTGAACCAGATGATCCCAAATTTTAGGACTCTTTTAATTCCCCAGCATATATGATCATAACGTTAGAACCAAAAAGTGATCTGTATAATATGAGAGAAGAGTCACCAATGGGCCAAATACTGCAGTCCACATACAATGGAATTTAATTAAAACAAAGTCTCAAGAAGCAATTTTAAATTCCTCCTTGGAAAAAGAGTTCCACAAAGGCAACCACCAGGTATATTGGTTTATGCTGGGTAGATGGAAGAGATATGCTATCTCTACCTCTTGGAGTTGGACACATCTGGTGAAGTTTAAATGAGAACTTGGAAAAGGCCAGGTAGGAATATTGATCATGCCAAACTGAGCCCATCATTTTATATAATTTTTGCCAGAGAGGAAACAAGAGCAGGAATGTCAGTGTCAGCCACACATAGGACATGTGCCTGGGGTAACATTGTCACAGACACATGTGGACTGGATCTGTGTATTCATAATAGACTACATATCAATTGCTCTCTTTGTGCCAGGTTCTCTGTTTAATGCTTTATAAGGAACATCACATTTAATCTAGATATTAACACTATGATATAAGTACTATTATTATTTCTACATCTTAGGAAAAGAAACTAATCTCACAAATGGGTAGAGCTGGGCTTTGCACATAAGCAGTCTGCTACAGCTTACACATAAGCAACAAACTCCCCTGCTTCCTGGAATAATGTGTGACTGTGATACCTTAGAGGGTAGAATGAGCAGATGGGCAAGAGACCAAGGTTTTATCCTGTTGTTAGCATAAGGCGTGATCTTTTAGTCTTCCCTTTTTACTCTATGCTTACGGTTACACTGTTATTATCTCTTGCTTGTGCCATATTCCCCTGCCCCATTTAGTTAATTTTATTAGTGTTTATAATGACTTCACAGCACAGGTTTCATGAGCTGGGAATACGTGTGCACTTAGTTGTCACTGGCCAAGAGACTTACCAGATGGAGGTAAGATGATGAAGTGCTCTGGGAAGATCATTCAGAAGAGAAGAAACTGTGGAGTAGTGTAAAAAGGCAGATTTACTACCTGGGAAACAGGAAACCAGAGGATGGACCAAGAACCAAGGATATATTTTTAAATAAGCAGAGCAGATAAGCAGCCTACCAAAGGGAGAAGCAGTATGTTCCCATTATAGTTTCAAACGGTGAAGATCTGTCTGGTGTCTATGTTACACATTAATTTAACAACAATAATAATAATATATTATTACTGAAGTGCAATAGGCTTTAGTCTCTCCTCTTCCTTTGAGATAGGGTAATACACCTGTTTAAGCCAGTTTGAATCAATTGCATATACATTACATCTCCATAGGAAAAAAAGACAGTAGCACAGAATGGCCTGAGTCACTGCATATGTCAGTGTAACCTATATTATATTCAGACAGAACAAAAGACCCGTTACAGCAACATTCTTGAAGAGGTATGTGGAGATGTTGCCCTGCTAAACCTACTTGCCCCTAAGCAACTCTATTCTGTGTCCCAGAGTTCCCCAGTGGGATTGAGTTCCACTAGCTCACAGTGGTCACTGGTTTGATAACACACCCTTCATTGGCTTCCTTCACTTTCTCACTTCCCACTCCCCTAAGGTGTATCCTTTGATCACTTCCAGAATAAACTACTGACACTCAAATTATTGTTTTAGAGTCTGCTTCTGGGGAAACCAAACTGCAATAACTTCAGAAATACATAGTTGAAATATGTCAGTGTATAATATAAGTGGATAAATACACCATGGGTGTGAAAGTGATCACCTATGGAGAAAATGATAAGTCAGAACAGAAAGAGGTGAAGAATCTTCCTTGAGGGTCATGACTGTTTAAGGATCAGGAAGAAGATACATCAGCAGAAGGAATGGCAGAGGGAGTTGCACAGAAATAGGGAGCAAAAACCAGGGCAGGGGTTTCATGGGAAGATTTTTTTAAAAAATTAAGATGAGATACTTGAACTTGCCTAAATGTTGATGGAAATAATATGACATTAATAGAAAAGTCTGAAAATGCAGGTAAGTGAAAGGATGACTAGTCAGTGGTATAAGATTCCCAAAAGGGTATGATGAAATTGGATCCAGATCCTAAGTGGTGGGATCAAGGGACTTGATAGGTTTGGTAGTGGAAAATAGAAGATGTTTCTATCTGATATTTCAGATGATTCTACATTTGGGAACAACAAGATAATGATTGATTTTCTTTTTTTTTTTTCTTCTTTTTATTTTTTTGAGACAGAGTCTTGCTTTGTTGCCCGGGCTAGAGTGTGTGCCATGGCATCAGCCTAGCTCACAGCAACCTCAAACTCCTGGGCTACTGCCTCAGCCTCCCCAGTAGCTGGGACTACAGGCATGCACCACCATGCCCGGCTAATTTTTTCTATATATATTTTAGTTGGCCAGATAATTTCTTTCTATTTTTAGTAGAGACGGGGTCTCACTCTTGCTCAGGCTGGTCTCGAACTCCTGACCTTGAGCGATCCACCCGCCTCGGCCTCCCAGAGTGCTAGGATTACAGGCGTGAGCCACCATGCCCGGCCTTGATTTTCCTTCTAGTTTTTACCTTAATATTTGACAAAAAAAAGAGTATTGGCTTGACCAAAACTCAGAACAATACAATTTCAGTTTTTTTTTCCTTCCAGGCTACTCTATCATTTCAAGGAACACATTGCATAGACATGGAATTTAAGGAGAAGATTTGTTTTATTTAATATTAAGTTAAACTTCCTTCCTCCATTCATCAAATTGAATTGGAAGGAGTAGGAGTCCTTAATCAAAGACCTCCAAATGGAGAAATAGTCTACTGATTCTCATAGATCTCATGTCCTGCTTAGTGTAGACAATTTTCATATGGATTATAATGAATCATATTAATTTTAAAAAAATCACAAGAAGCCTTAAATTTAAACAATTCACAAGAAGCTCTTTTTTGTCCAGCTAAAAATGGCATCTGGTCTACATTACTGCAACAGATGCTCTTGCAACCATAATTGAATTCTAGATCTCTAGTCACTATTGGAACCAAGAGTACAGTGACTATACAATGATTATTTACCTCTTTGTTCCAGATTTTTCTTAACTCTCCAAATCTGTTAGTCTCATATACCTTTTTGTTACCGAGACTCAGTGTATAATGAGTAAAATAATTGTACGACTACTTATACTCTGGTCCATTAGCCATGGTCCATTAGCATCCTCGTCATGGTGCTAGGGATTAATATGGTTAATATGATCCTGGTTGAGGGATTATATTGAAAATTAAATTTCGAATGCAATGTAAAGCACTAAAAATTATTAGAAGTATTTTAAAAAATGCTTGTTTTCAAATGTAGGTTAGAAAAATCTGACTTGACTGATCCTAGGACCTGCTAGGCTGTAGTGAAATATATGTAAGAAGAAGAAAGTGTGATCCTACTCTCTGTCTCTAACTATGAGATACTTGTGACTAACTCCATATATTCTTCCATAGGAAGAGGATGGGCTTAATTATTCTAGTACAACCACTGTGATATTTACAAAGATTTAAGACCTATAATAAGATGTACAAAAGGAAACTCTATTTGAAATGATTTGAAATATCACATAGAAATCTATTTTTTAAGTTATTTTAAAAGCTGAGTTTAGTAAAATGAAATAACAGAACATTGTAATAATTGAATTATTAAAACAATTGCCTTTTGGAAAGGCTGCTTCTCTCAGGTGTCAGTGTGTGCACGTGTTTGACTATGTATTTAGCCGTGGTATTGCTCTACCAAATGGGATTACATCCATTCTTGAATCCCGCTAAGCACCCTCCCCCCTCAAACCCAAGATTATGAAGGCAAAACAGAGGGGGTAGATAGGAAGGAAATATGACTTATTTAAACTGTATAAAAATGCTGGAATGAAATGAGCATTCAAAACTCCTATGATTGAATTTAATCTTTTGTTCAACTCATTCACTGAGAAAATCTCCCTCCAAATGGTTCATATTGCAGAATATGATGACTCCAGTAACCTCTCCTAGCTAGACTCTACATTTGCTATAAAGACTATTATGGCTGATGATAGATGATGAAATTTACTCCCATAGTCTGTGGGGGAGCTAGGTGCCAATAATTTAAGACTTTTCATGATACAATACTAACTTTATATTCTAAGCAATCACAACCTATTTTTATCCGCCTGCTGTTTTTATGGTGTAGAAATCTGTCTGTTTGTGATGGTAATTTATTATATTATAAAAAAGGATTTTCAAATCACAGACTTGCATTGAGTTAGGGAAGGAATTAAAATACTTTGCCCCACTCCTCTGGATAAATAAAAACAGTTCTTTCACTAGATTGAGGGTTCTTAAGGAAATGGGACCCTTGGTCACCTTTAGAGTTTTCATTCATAAACAGAATCTGTGGTACTATATTCAAGTTTTGGCATGAAAAGCCTAGAAATCAGTTTTTAATAAGTAGAGAAGAGTGGTAACTGCATATTTTGAGGAATTTCATCATTTGAAATATCTTGTCAGCTGCTTTGTCAAAATACTGTCTAGTAGCAACCATTAAATTAATATTTTTCCTACTTTTGGCAGTTGATGACTACCTTTATAATTTCTGCCTCTTATACCTGTATCATTATTTGCCTAATTTTTGGCTGTGTATATTGCCTGTAATAGTCTGTTATATCTGTCATTATTTGCTTAATTTTTCTTCAAATAAATTCACTTTCCAATTAAATCAATTTGCATAAAGTAAATTTTATATAACAACTGTAAATAAAAAACATTCAATAACCATAAATAGAAGGTAATTAAAAAAAGAAAATCAATGTTATTAATTCTAGCTAGATACTGTTCTTATTGAAAGATAAGTCATAAAAGTGGACATTTAGATAGGTAGAGAGGCCTTTAGTACATACCGGTATTAAACTAATGCTTTTTCCTTGAGAAATCAGAAGGGTTGAAGGGAAATTAAAGCATTAATATCTTTATAGAATTAATGTAGAAACCAATACTACTAGTGATATATCTACCACACGTTAGAGGCACTGCATTAGAACAGTAACTTTCAGCTAAATCCATTGGCATCGTCCTAT
Source organism: Lemur catta (assembly GCF_020740605.2). NCBI lineage: Eukaryota > Metazoa > Chordata > Mammalia > Primates > Lemuridae > Lemur > Lemur catta. The sequence goes on along the minus strand of NC_059131.1, from coordinate 51,830,174 downwards.
ACACATTTGACTACAATTTGATGAGATCTAAAAATGTTATTGTTGCCTTTTTTCAATACCTCAGTGATGGTTGGTTGCAACTGAATGCTATTTTAAATTGTATTTGAATCATTCGACTACCAATAGTATGATCCATTCATAGTTAAGCTATACATTGTTAATAAATTGCTCTCTGTCTCTTTCAGTTTAAACTGTCTTTATCATTTTGGTCAACTCTAGGCCCAGTTTCTACTGATAAGTAAACATGTGTGGGAACATGCATTTTTCTATTTCAATGATGTTAGTTACATAAAAGGTAAATATGAACCAGCTCATGGATTTTAAAAACATTCCTATGCAGGGTGTTCACTGTATAATTATTCTACCCTTTCTGTATTTTTGAAATTTTTCTAATGAAACATTGTGAAAAAAAACCTTATAGTACATGACAACCCAAATCATGCACTTCCTAATTTGTTCTCAAGTTAGTGGCTAAAAGAAAGTGAAATGCACTCTGGCTAAATGAGAATGAATATTACTAAATTTTCTTCATATAGGTTTTGGGTTCTTAGAGTCTAAGGAAGATTGCAAAACCCAAATTCATTGAAGAACTGACAAGTGCTGATAAATGAACATATTTTGGTCCTTTACTCCACCAATAGCTAAAAATATCTTCAAATATTAAGCCTTTTATTTTCCCATTTAAGATCTGTTACATTTTTATTGTAACAAATGATTCCCAAACTTTAGTATTGGGAAGGTACAAAAGGTAATATTCAGATATAAAGAGGATATAGATTTGAGCTATTGTATCAGCAATCTATTCCTTTCTGCTGATTCTGTCTCAATTTTGCCTGATACAGCCTCTCAAAATATATTAATCTTTCTGTAATTACTTGGTGAAATTTTTACCTTAATTTCCAAGAGTAAAGGTTTGCCCAAACATGTACATACAATTGTGTATATGGGGGACATTTAAAAATCTTTGTAGTGATTTTTGACACTTTTGCAGTGAGGTCTGGAGAATTATAATATGCAGCAATCAGTTTCCTGACTACAGAATAATACATATGACAGTTCTATGGTGTGAATGGTCCTCATTACCTGTCAACAAATAATGGTGACTTATCAAGTAAGAATTAATGATTTTAATGAAGAATTATTGAAACTGGCTGTTACTAGAGAAAGACAGATACATAGATTAATATACATAATATCCTCTGAAATATGGCTACATTAGACCTTTACTCTTTTCGACTGATATGCAAGCTATAATAAAGCTTTTACTGTTATTCAATATCAGCAATGGCATTAGCAATATAATTTGAGTTGCTTGGTGGAGAAGCCAAAACAAAGATTATAGAATATTGTTTTTTGTTTACAAGTTTTAAGATCTTAACTCCATTTAACTTGGTTACATCAAGATTCCTAGAGTGAAAAAAGGAAGTGATTAAAGGAAAGGAAGCAGAATATCTGAAATAAATTCACATACATTTTTACTCTCACAACAGCTTTTCAACAAATGAAATCTCAGTTAATTAATTGCAATAGCACAAGCACAAAATATTCTATGACGAATATTTTAAATTTTGTGCTAACACACCCCATTTAAGCAGGCAGGCCATGCAGCATATTTTAAAATTCATTTCATATTTTCTTCATTGCTATGATTAATTGCAATTGGTATGGTTTAAAAAAAATCACAGTGGCTGCTTTTTCTAATACTCAATATCTTAAATCAGCATTGCATAGTGTATGTAAGATGCAGATGTTTTCTGGGATAGCATATCCTTCCTTACCCCTGAAATTGACCCCTGTGTAAAACAACCCACAGTCCCCCTGGCATGTGGATAGCACAGTAAGTTTTAAGGTTCCATGGCATTAGCTTAACCCACGAGGGTCTTGGAATGTTTAAACTTCAGCTGACATTCTTGAGGATGCACGGTTTCAAAAAAGAGTGAGCATGGTCATTATCGAACACGTTGGACTTTGTCTGTACTTAAGCCATTTGCCATCAGAATTTTTATCTTTACCCGAGGACGTCTTAACCCTATATCTATGGGTCACCCACCTGAGTATATTAAATTTGTTTATCACAGTTATTTTTACCCCAAGCCTAGTTTGACATGCATAGATAACTTAGTATTCATTCAGTACAAGGGATTTTGAAGCAAATAAAAAAATGGTATAGCTTACCATGTGCACTGCTAAATGCTATTGGTAACCTTTAAAATTCTTGTGTCTATCTGGGGACAATATCATAACATATTCCAGAAGCATTTACAACTTTTTATAATGAAAGTAGGTTGTTATCAAACAACATTATAAAGTCTATAGGGAAAATGGGACATTTAGAACATGAGGAAGCATTACCATAGAATTCTAAAAGCACAGAACTGAAAAGAATATAATAGATATAATAATAATGCCTGGCACTTCATCTCTTTGTCCAATCAACAGACATTTATTAAGCTTCTACTGTAGGCCAGATGCTGACGGTAAGAAGGCAGAGAAGGCACACCCCATACTTGAAGGAGCAAAGGCCAAGAGGGAGGAATACACACACAAGGACACAATAAATAGAGATACTGGCAGGGGCTTTGGAAGCACAGAGGAGAGAAAGTGCAAATCTGTGTAAGGACTGGAAGACACTTCTTTCTCTGTGGTTTATTTATTTCCTTCTAGTAATCCCCTCTAAATGGCACTTATGTTCTACTTAGACCTTCTATGACTGTAAGTGGTTGATGATTGCATTGAATAGGAGTTTGCTGTTCATAGTAAAGGAGGGTAAATACTCTTTTCATGAGAGAATTCACATGAAAACATATGTATTTGACAACTTTCAGTAGATCACTCTCGACCAAGAATGTGTCAAGGACAAAAGTATTTGTACTCTCTCTATTTAACAAGATGATTGTTTAGAGTCAGACTAATTGTCCTCAGTCCTGGTTGCACAGGAGATTCTCTTGCAGAATTTTAAAAAAGACACTATTTTGTTTCCACTCCAGAGAGTCTGATTTAATCGACCTGAAATGGGCTGAGGGAATCAGTATTTTTAAAGAGTCCCCAGTTAATTTTGTCCTGCCAAGAGTTGAGAGTCTTTGGTTTAGATCACTGTGGCCTTTTTCAATTGGCTCCATCTGAGATTTGAGTAAATCTTTACAGTTTCAACCACCATGTTAGTACGACTACTTACTTACAAAGATAAACAGCAGCCCCAATTCACCTCCTCTGCTTTTTTTAGAGCCTCAGAAGAGTTGGTGTTCTCCTTGCTTTCTTCTCCTTTCCTTAAATAGCCTGTCATAACCAGGCTAACACATTCTTCTCTCATTCTGGGGCAAGTTTCATCTCTAGGCAGTGGCATCACTCAAGCTTCTGGGCCCAGGTGATCCTCCTGCCTCGGCCTCCCGAGTAGCTGGGACACTCCAGCTCTTCATCTAGTTTTTAAGATGCCTTTTTGATGTGAACTGCCTTCAATTCCCCCCCCCTTTTTTTTTTTTTTTGAAAAGTGTTATTTTATTAGAAAATATGTTTTTATAGAATATTTGTAAAACATAAAGCATAAAAGTAAGAACAAAAGTTACCCTCAATACCACTACCACAGGCAGTACATATTTTCAATCTTTTTTCTATGTTAACAAATATGTTAACATTTTATTTACAAACTTAGAATCCTGCAGTGCCCAAATAGCTTTCATAATCAATACTTCACCTGAAAATTTTTATGTTGGAGAGTTTCAATATTCATAAATAATCTTGAAGATCATGAATTTAAAGGCCTGCTTGGTATTCCATTGAATATGTAATATATTTTTTAATGAAGTCTTCTATTTGGAGCATTTAATTTACTTCAAAAGGTCCACAGGTAGATTTTATTTTTTAATACCAGTTTAGAATTTTGGGAGACTTTAAACCATTCATGAGGATTTTAGTATTTCACAAGTTTAGTTTTCTTCCATTTCATTTCATGCTTTCATCCTTTTTTTTTTTTAACAAAAAGCCTCTTTTCCTGCTTGTTTTTCCTTCTTGCCCATCCTATGGCTGTCTGAGATAAGAGTGAGCTGGGTAGCCTGACTTTTAAAAACACATCATCATCATCATTATGCTATTTTTTAGAAAAATAGCCTTAGTTCTTGTAAATGTTCCTCATAAATTTTGAGTGTTTTGGACAAAATTACAAATCTGGAAAGAAAAGAGTTGCTTCAATCTGTATATTTGTTTTCTTAAAAAAATTTTTTTTTCTCGCCTTAGTTCTTGCTTTCTACCCTGGACTTCCTGTACTATTTTCAAGAGACTCATATGCTAAAAGTTTATAATCTAATGTTCTCATTGTCAGTTTACTTTTTCTTGTTAGACTGGATAAGGGTCTCTAAAGTGTCTAAAATATATACATGACCTTTTTCTTCATGGTCTTTTCTAAGAACTCATTTTTTTCCTCTAAAATCTAGAGTGATGATATATCTGAGTGCTCAATAAATGTTAGTTGTTTGTGCTAAGTTTAGAAGAGAATGAGTGAGTGGGTTGAAGCGGTAGTTATACAAAGCCAAAAGAGCAAATCAAGAATTATATCTGATGGTTCAGAATACTCATACAAAGTTGAAGTTTTGTATTTTGCTTGAATTTAACCCAATTAACAGCCTCTGAACGATAAACTAGACTTATTTACCCATATTTTTACCTAACAAAGAGGAGTAAAAAAAAGGAGAACACTTTATTTTCTCATCAAAAGAAAGCTCTCTGAAGAGATTAAAAACAAAACAAAACAAAACAAATACACACACACACACACACACTACAATAGTTATCTAGAATTCAGAACCTGGGGAATGTCCATTAGTGTTTTTTCTGATTGAGAGATTCGCCACTTAAGAGAGGCTATTGTCTTAAACAGAAAAAGATGTGGCCCTTATAAAATAATATCTCTCTTCCTCTGAATAATTGTCAATGACTCTCGAAATGGGGGAGGGGCTATCTTGAGATGTTCATGCTTTTCCCCTTAGAATCATTAATTGATGTAAACTTCAAATTAACTTAATTATTTCATATTTTAAGGTGTTTTCCAAGAAACATGTATTAGAAACATAGAATAATTATACCAGATATTATCTTAAAAGCTGATTTTATCCATTTTACAAGACTTTAGGAAATATAACCAAACCATTCAGGATAAATTCTTAACTACAAGATTTAAAAGAACTTCATTGATAGTGATTCAACAACCATCCATAAATAAATTTTCTTTTTTTTTTTTTTTGAGACAGTGTCACTTTGTTGCCCTGGCTAGAGTCAGTGCCATGGCGTCAGCCTAGCTCACAGCAACCTCAAACTCCTGGGCTTAAGCAATCCTACTGCCTCAGCCTCCCGAGTAGCTGGGACTACAGGCATGCACCACCATGCTCAGCTAATTTTTTCTATATATATTTTAGTTGGCCAGCTAATTTGTTTCTTTTTTTTTTTTTTTAGTAGAGACGGGCTCTCGCTCTTGCTCAGGCTGGTCTCAAACTCCTGACCTCGAGCGATCCACCCGCCTCGGCCTCCCAGAGTCCTAGGATTACAGGTGTGAGCCACTGTGCCTGGCCAAATTTTCATTTTATGTCTGCATTTGAACTGTGGTGGGGGGGACTGTGAAACATTACATATTACAATGTTTACGATTAAAAATTTTTTCTTTTATTGATATATAGTATTTTACATATTTGTGGGGTACATGTGAGTGTTACATGTGTAGAATGTGTAATGATTAATCAAGATATTTGGAATATCCATCACCTTGAGCATTTATCATTTCTATGTGTTGGTATCATTTGAAGTCCTCTCTTCTAGTTGATTTGAAATATACAAAATATTGTTGCTAGGTATACTCAACCTATTCTGTTACCAGATTTTATAATTAATAATGTTAATCATTAACAATGTCATAACAATCAAGCCTAGAGTCTTAATAGAATCTTACCAATGTAAGAAAAATAAATACATTTTGGATCAGTCAACCCCATATTTCTCTACTCGGGAGATCTCATTTCCTGAGTATAGCATATGGTATTTTATTTTCCTCCTCCTCTCTCCTAATTCTAAGATAATTATTCTTAATTTATTTTATAGTATGACAACATTTCCAAATAAAAGTTAATATTCCAATTTTAACTACAGTTTCTTATCAATACCATGCATTCTTCCCCGTCAATTTTGTTCTTACCACTCTGGGTTCTGCAACTGATATGCACTTTTACCTTATCCAGGTTTAACATATTGGTCAACTTCTTTATCAATGTAAAGCTTATCAGGTTCTGGAATGCTATCATTGCTGTGTTCACTACCTGCTTTTCATATAGGGTAAATTAAGTCACCAAATTTAGTTATAGTCATTTCCTGGAGGAGAGAGGCAATTAAACTGTGTGGGTCCAAAGCTGGTAATGACTTCACAATTATAGAGCAACGACAGACCGTGGTGTTCCATATAAATGATCACAGCAGCCTTTCAAATAGGAGCCTATACTTAGAAGATGTATGACTAAACTTTGTAGCTGACTATGTCATTTTAACTTATCTCTCTTGACATTGGAATTCTCTTTGTTAAATTTACCGGCAAGGCTCCTCTTCAATGGAGCACCACGAAGTATTTTAATTCAAACCACATATTGATTCATCTAATTTCATACTTGAATTGTCATAATTTATCAAATTTATAGAGTTCTAGATGTTTAGTTATGTGGTTTATTTGTTTCATAGTTGGGTTCTTTTCCTGTTTCTGAATGGGGTATCCCACTAAAATCTCGATTAATAAGTTCAAACGCTACCACAGGAGGCTCTGTGTGCAATAGCTTTGGATGGTTTCGATTTAATCAAGAGGAAGATGAAAGTGGGTGTCCATTTCTTTCAACTCCTTAGCTCCTTCATCATCCATCATAGTCAATGTGTGGTTCCTCCGGACACAGCATTAATGATAGCTGTCAAAATAATAGTCTGTGGGTTAGAGGTCAGGAAAAATATGTAAAAGACTTCAGGGTGAACCAGATGATAAAGTAGCTCATTTAGTCATTTAAATGCTAGCCTAGCATGGCCTTGGTGGGATCAGGGGTTAGTGGAAGCAAGAAAGAATAAATGGGGACATCTCCAAGTAGTTTACTCTTGTTAAAAGGAAAAAAAAGATGATAATAGCATTACCAAACAAGCACACTAGAGGCAATTTTCTAATTATAGTGCTGAGCCAGCAGTGCACACGGAGTGGGCTTGCTATTGGCATGAAAGCTTTTACTTTCAAATAATGTTAACCCTTCCTGGTACTGTATGTCTTAATTAAGATAATTCCTGGAAGTGCTGCCAGTGTCAGCAGTTTTGCATTTCCATTGCTGTTTATAAGCCATTTGTGAAAGAAGTGAGCTGGGGTCCTGGCACAGGGTCCAAAATGAGTTACCTTATTGGAAGAACTTTTTCAATGAATCTAAAGGAAAAGCTCATAACATTTTGTTTTATTAGATTGGTTACTTAATACTACACTATACAGATTCTACAGAGAAAGAGAGAGGAAGAGAGAGAGAGAGATATCATCTGGTCCCATAAAATGAGCTGGGACAGCAAAAACCATGAAATATGATCCATATAGAAAATGCATTTTTATATTTTTAAACATAGGCTGCTGCCTTAGTCAGTTAGGGTTGCTATAACAAAAATACCATAGACTTGGTGGCTTAAACAACAATATTTATTCCTCAGTTCTAGAATCAGAGAAGTCTCAGATCAAGATGCCAACAGATTCAATGGCTGGTGAGAGCCTTCTTCCAGCCTTGTAGACATCTACCTTCTAGCAATATCCTCACATGGCCTAGGGAGATCAACATTTTCCTGTTTCATTTCACAAGGTCACTTATCCCATTCATGAGGGCTCTACCTTCATGACCTATTTACCTCCTAAAGGCTCCACCTCCAAATACCATCACATTGAGGATTAAGCTTCAACATATGAATTTGGGGGGACACAATCAGTCCACAGCAGCCACTAATTGACATTTATAGCCTTGCAGCTCAGTTTTTGGGTATTATTAATTATAATGCATTCTTGTTACAGTATATGAAAGTACTAGAGCAATTGCTGGTAGTAATTATACAATGTAAGAATCATTGAAATTTCATTTTAACACTTGAAATACACTGGGTCCAAGTGAATTTTAAATGAATCTTTACATTTTATACACCACTACAGAGTTCTAAGAAGGAACCTTTGAAATTCTCCAGAGAATAGCCATAGTTAATTTATGATCATTTGATGACTTACTTTTGAAAAGTGATCTGTGGTACATAATGTCACTCCAAAGTATGTTTTCCTGATTTCTCTAGGTGTAAATGTAAAATGTAGCCTTTTTGAGAAAAACTATGGTTCACTAAAATAGTAGGCACATCAAGAATCAAGCAAAGAAGAAAATTAAATATTAGTTGATGAATTTGAGTTCCTGACTACTGTTCATCAGGTATCTATACTTCAACAACTCTGTGGACGATGGCTAAGTCCTCATGTTACTAGACTCTGGTTAGAAAGTTAGACGGATAAAATTTTCCCATGGGCTAATTTGCAGAGACTAGACTCATTCTGTTTGTAAATTTTTATTATAGTTTCTTTACATCTCTATTATCTTATACAGATTACTTGTTATACTTACACTATTTTAAGTACAAGCATATTTTCAAACATTAGTTTATGAGTTACTTTCAAACTTTAGACACCAAATATATGAGCAAACCTTTCTTTACCGTTCATGTTATGAGATTATGAGATAATATAAAAATATATCAATCATTCTTTTAATTGTTTTATATAAGCAAGATGCCTACTATACAACTATGCATTTTTTTTAATTTCAAAAAATGTTTTTGTTTTTGATAATTGTTCCCATTGGGTGATTAGGCTTTATTATTGTTCTGCGAGTCTTCCTTTCAGAATTCCTCTTGCAAGAGTTTATTTGTTGTCACTGACTCTTTAGAACTTTTGCCAATGACATCAGAATCACTGGGGAACTACCTTTATCTTTAATTGTATAATGAACCCAGAACCCAGCAATGGCTGAAAATTTTGATAACTGAAAGATAGTTATGAAAACTTTTTCTTTAGCATAAATATGCTTGCTAAAATAAAAAACAAAACTCAACAACAAAACCAAAAAAATAAATCACAACTAATAAAATAATTTTTTTTATAGTTTTTAAGGCAATGCTATTTGTCCATATTCTAGAAAAACCTTGATAGTGTAGATAGTGTACATTATATAACTGAAAAAATAACAATAGTAGATTTATTCTTTTTAAAATCCAAATAAAGTATACAATGTGGTTGTTAACCACATTCAGCCGTAACTTTTGAGCATTAATCATTAACATTTACTTCCATTTTTTTATCATTCCTTATTAAAGTGCAGAGTATTACAGCATCTTACAACATCTGAATTCCAAAGGAAAAAAACTTTACATTCTCTTAGAGGTGAGAAAGAACATAAGTGGATGTGGTTATCATTACCATTTTTAAAATGAATGCTATAGTAATGTATCAAGTATAAAAACAATACAAATGTCTCCAAAGTAAATGATGATCTAAATTAATCTAGGGCCTAAGTGGACTATTTAAACAGCAAAAATAAAATCTCATTTCCATTTTGTAAGACATAGGGCAGTTTAAATCACTTGGAAAGAGTATTTCATTGGAATGTCACAATGGAGGATGAAATTTTAATGGGATAGGATAGGATATAAGAATGAAGGAGTAGGAAATGACTTAGAAATGTTAAAAAATTGTAGCTTGTAATGAATTTGTAGTTAGTTGTAAAAGTCATCTTTCTCTTTCTCACTTCCTCAATTATTTATTCTTTTATTAATTTATTCAGTAAGAAGTTACAGAAATTCTATTTCTAACTTTTATATATTTGGGAAAAATTGCTCGTATTTATAATTAACAGGATCCTAAATGTTTCTGAAATCTCTATTAAAGTGAGAGGGAAGAAATGAAGATTGTAGCTATCACAAACATGGAGAACAGTTCAAAGTTAATCAATTTATTAAGGATATGTTCTTGAGCAACTGATAACGTCTCTGGATCAAACTTTCTTCACCCATAAAATGAAATTAAACCAGCTGACTTACTATAAATTTAAGCTGCATTTGTCAACTATGAGATGAGCTAGAGTTGTTGAAAGGCTGGCATCCTTCTGAAATTTGCTAATTCTCCATTTTGCTCAGCAATTTATATCTCAACGTGTCTGCTGCTCTGTGAAGCTATAAGGATAGTCACAAGCTCAAACCTTAGAACAACATTCAGAACCCTTGACAGAAACTGTACCTTGATCTAAGTTGTCTTCCTCTTCCAAAATGTGGTTTGCCAGACTGGTGAGCTTTGAGCTGTCCTGACACAGCTGAGGGACTCAAGGTCGCAAGCAGAAGAGCTCCCGGGAGACACTGCAGATCTCTGTTTCAATGCAAACACCTTCTTTTCTGGCTTCGTATTAAAGTTGAGACTTTCTTTTTACTCTGTGGACAATAGATATATAATTCCAGAGACAGTGAGAAAATGAACACAATACTGTTTTAAAGGATGGTACACCAATGAGCATTTGCTGGGTACAGCCTGTGTGCTTAGTGACTTGGGGTGATGTGGGAGAGATGAGGTCATCCATAGGCCTCAAGAGTGAGACAGAGATTAAATAAAAAAGCAGCCACATCAAACACCCTCTGTCCTCACACTTCCAATCTGCCCACTCAAGGTGGAGAGAAGAAGAACTTGACCTGATCTCCATTCCCCCCTCTCCCACCCACCAGCCTTGCCCCTCCCTAAATGTGATCTACTGCAGCTGGTGACTCACAGACCATAAAACAATAGGACTGGAAGGGACAATAGAAATGACATTTTACAGAAGCCAGGTAAGGGCACTGATTTGACCAGGGTCACAGAGCTGGTTTCTGGCAAAATCACTACTAAAACTTAGGTCTCGTTTCTATTACAGTTTAGTTACAGCTGTTCATACTTAGCCACTCTGACACCAGGCAACTTCGAGAAAATTCTGTAATTTTGTGTTTGATTTTTAGGGCTACTGGAACAAAATACCATAAATACTGTTGCTTAAAACAGCAGAAACAGCTTTTTCCTGTAGTTTTGGAGGCTACCACTCCAAAATCAAGGTGCTAGCAGGGCCATGCTTTCTCCGAAGGCTCTAGGTGGAACCCTCCTTGCCTCTCTCTAGTTCTTGGTGGTGGCTGGCAATTCTTGGCGTTCTTGTCTTGCAGCTACATCACTTCAGTCTCTGCCTCTGCTGTCACATGGCCTTCTTCCCTGGGTGTCGGTCTTTACATCATCTTCTCTCTTCCTATAAGGACACCAGTCTGAGTGGATTAGGGTCTGCTCTACTCCAGCATGACCTAATCTTAAATATTAATAATTACATCTGCAATGATCCTATTTCCAAATAAAGTAACACGTGGAGGTACCGGGAGTTAGGAATTCAATATCTTTGGAGGGGTGGTGGTGGTTGCACAGCTCAACTCATAACATACCCCGTAGCATGTAGGCTGAAGCCTACAGAGATCCAAAGGAGAATGGAGGGGTCAGCAAAGTGAGTTCTTCTGGGTCTTCCTCATTTTCTTCCCTTGGTTCTCTTTTACATTCAGGTGTGTTGTATTAATTAAAATGGGAGGAGCTTTGCCACTGAGAAATAGGAAGGCTACTCATTATTATTCCACTCTTCTGTCTTCCCAAAGCAGCCTACGGTCTCCAGGTGGAGAAATCACGGACCTCCCAGTCTTTGCTTCCTGCTTCCTGTCTGCCCATCACAAAACGTAAGCCTTGCTCTCCTGGCCTCATTCACAGTCATCACAGGCTGACCAGGCAGAGAGCATCACAACGGCTAATGGAAACTTTCCTCGGCATAAATGGTGCAGTTCTCTAATTTGTTTAGCTAAACCGCATTAGTCATACTGAAAGTTTTATTATCAGAGTCAAATACAGGAAGCTGGAGCGGACATGCTGTATTTTAAAAAATTAAAGCATTTTTAAAAATAAGCTTGGCATATTGATCACCTAATTTTCTAAACAAGAGGCTCATTCCTTTTAATCCTTGGCATTACTGTAAATTCTATTTCCGCCTATGGGTCATGCTGTTCAAAATAGATTTTTAAAAAAACCCAGAGCACACACATATTTCATGTTAGGTTTTGCTTTAAGATTACCTTTGCTAAGATGTTACTGAATTGAGTGAGAAAGTTGAGGTCGTGGATTTCTGCAGGAACTGACCTTGCCACTGTAAATTTGGAAGAATGAATTTGCATGAGTTGACACTAAAACTTTACATTCATATATATGATTTTTATATGTGGTCTAAGGCCAGCAACTATGGGCAATTATTTTGTCATTTCTATGGAGGTCATTTCATTTGAACTGTTTTTTATTTCTTCCATCCTTTTGTAGGAGTGGGTCCTTAACCACTTCCTTTTTCATTTTACTACTTGTTGTTATTGTTGTTAACTTTGTTTATAAAAAGATAGGCAAACATATGGCCTTTGTCAAAGACTCGGTCAATGCTACTGGACAAGCCATATTATTATTGTGTGAGACATATTACTAGTGGGCTAGATCCTGTTAGGTGAGTGAGCTTTTTCATCTTCGTACATAATACTTTACAGAGACTATTACTCAGATCTGGAGGACAGTTTAAAGCCCTTCCAGTGTGTTATCATATAGTGAGCCCACTTGAAATCTTGCCTTCCAAATAAGCCACTATGATCACAGGCTTCATTTTATCAGATTCAGATTATGGTTTTCAATGCCTAGCATGGTGCTCACATCGTAGTATGACTCAATAATCTGTTGCATAATAGTGAAGAATAAACAGGCAACTGCTTCGTAGTCTACATTTAAGATTTACTGAATCTCTTACTCTTGGTTCTAAATTAAGCCCCTTCTACAATAGGTTTTACTAGACCCTATATTGATTAAAAGTTCTCATATTACAATAACAGAGGAAATGCCTATGATTTGAAAATTCTCAGATAAACCATCTTACAGGTAAATGTTTTAGGTCCAGTGAATTTGGTATATGCTAAACAGGAAGGAATTAAATTGAAAGAAAATAGTGGAAAGGTTTATATATTTTCTTCCAAAGTTTAACTAAAGTAATTAAATTAGAAAACCAATCACTTTGTGTTTGCTCCTGGAGTTTATTTGGGATAAGCAATTTATGTAGTAGATTCTGCATTGCCAAGTTAATTTTTTATGACATTTGCAAATGGATCAGACAGTGTAACATTACCTCCTTCTCCTTGCAAAAAGAAAAAAAAGCAGCACCAAAAATAAATGTCCTAGGCATAGCTCTCACATCATTCAAATTACCCAATTCAATGTTTGAAGCCAATCTAAATGGCTTTACCCATCCCTACCACCACCCTCCCACACTGGAAATATGCCCCCAGTAAGACGTCTTCATGATGAATGAGCTAATGTTTATGAAGCACTTAGAGATCCTTGGGCAAGACACTATCTAATTACAAAGTATAGTCCTCATTATTAAATGGAGGCTATTTTCCCCCTGTGTTTTTCGTTATCCATGCCATTTCCGTGCCATACCCTCCTGATGGTTTCCATTGCAAAGTGAAATCAGCTTCTTACAAATAAGGGGGGGGGGCATGAGAGCTTAATAATTTTAAGTCACAGTGCATTGCACATGCCCAGAAAAGCCTAGATCACTTCCAAATTCAAGGACTAATAAAAATTGGAAGCACTCCAGTAATTTTAAATTGCTTTGCACATTGAAGAGTGATTTAAAATCATTGAAGTGATTCAATTTTTTTTATATATGCACTTCAATTTAGAAGTGAGTCAGACAGACAGCATCATAATGTAGGATAGAAGTCCAAGACACTGAATTAATGTTTAAAAAGTTAGGAATTAGACTAAAACATAACTGAGGAACTAAGATCAAACAATCACCAGAGTGGATTGGGCCATTAGATTGAAGGACCACGGTGAATTTATAGACACATTTTCCAAGGCCTGCCCTCCCCTTGTCCACAACCATCTCTTTCAGTATTTATAGAGTTTACTGCTAACTTATAAATGCATTATATATGCTTTTAACATTGCTCAGGTTTATTTTTTCAGTATTGTTATTTATTTTTGTCTGATCATTTAATTTTCATGTGGGTGAATCTTTACGTAGAAATAAAATGTGAGTCACAAATGCAATCAGCATAGCTGAACATTTTCTAGAGCCACATTAAAAAAAGAAAAAATGTAAAATTAGTTTTACTAATATATTTTATTTAACCTAATATATCCAAAATATTATCATTTCAATGTATAGTTACTATACACAATTCTTTAGATATTTTACATTCTTTTCCTTTGTACTAAAGTCTTCAAAGTCTGATGTGTATTTTACACTTAACAGCACATCTCAATTTAGGGTAGCTGCATTTGAAGTGCTCAATGGCCACATGTGGCTAGTGGCTATTGTGAACAGGGTGGCTATAGACTAGAAACACTTTGAAGGTATGAACTGTGTTTTATACTTTGCAACACCAGTTATACTTTGGGTTTGCATTTTTCATTACTTTTACCATTTCACTTAACTTTGTGGCTATAATAGTCAACAGTGCAGGTTTATTAGCATAAAAAACAAAGCAAAGCAAAACCAAACAAGCCAGTAATCATTCTTCAGGCCACATGCAGTTTGACAGCACACACTCTACCTGAGTTTCATATACGATTAAAACAGAAAGCTGACATATGGAATTTCCTGATGGCCTAAGGCTGAATTTCAGCATCTACGCATTTATGCATAAAATTCAAATATGGTCATGGGAAAGACCTCTCTATTTGCTATGACAGCAAGAAGAAAAAGGAAACACAAGAATAATATTTGGTAATCAAATTGAGCAAGAGTTTATTCACAGCTACGAAAAGAGGAGCATCATTTTCCCAGTAAAGACTTTGGCCAGTGATTGGTTCCTGTCCCAAGTCTCTGCTGGAAAAGGCATTCCATGCTCTGGGGACAGATTTTTCAGAGCCTCCCAGGCCAGAGCATGAGGATATGAGTAAATGCAGAAAAGATGGCATTGCACAGAGGATGCATTGTTGGGAAAGCAAATGATTTTACATGACTCAGAGCAAAGAAAGGATGTATAAGGCCACAAATGACAGTTTGATTGATAGAGATGAATAGCCAAAGAGAAACCCACACTTAAAATTCTTCCTTTGAACATTTCTCCTCGGAAGAATTTTATAGAACGACACTGCATTTTTCTATTCTTTTGCAGTCTTTTAATTATTTATTTGCCTGATTCTAAAAGCAATGTATGTTGTTTATGCTGAAAGTGTCAAACAGAATAAGAAAAGATTGCCTTTATTTCCCCCATTCAGAAGAAATCTTTATTAATACTTTGACTTATTTCCTTCTAGTCTTTCTTTTATGGATTTTATATAGTTGAGATAGTATTGTGCCTTCTTGATTTTACATTTCAACATTTTCCCGTATCTTTAAAAACCTCTTAGACCACAACTGACTTCATCATTCTAATAACACTTTTTCCATTATATATATACTTTAAGTGAAATAATTCTTTTTTATTAATGTTATTTGTGATGATGAGTTAATGCTCAGTTTATCACAGGTGATCTTATATTTCACATACCTTGCATTTTAATAACTGATGCTGTAATGAACATCTTCATATGTAAATCCTTTTCTGCATTTCAAGTTGTTTTCTTAAAATACATTACAAAGGGAATTACTGGGTCAAAAATACGGACTTTTGTAAGGGCTTTAGAATTATATTGCTAAGCTATTTTCTAAAATGTCTACATTTTCCCTGTTTGACACCCAATACAAAACCAGATCATCTTGTTACCTTTATTTCTAGTTTTGTCCCCAAACCATTGTTTTAACTCCCATTATGCAGTTTGGTTGATATTATAGTAGTCCATAAATTCATAAATTGTAATAACTTGGTATAATAGCTCTATTCGAGCAGTAGCCTGCCTTTGGCACCTATTCAAATTATTTGTGAACAGACAGAAAAGGGAGGAGAGCCTTTGGAAATATTTTGCTTTATTAAAATGTGTTATAACTTTAATTTTAGCAGATAGATTAGTGGGAAAATATTTTGGGAAAAGATTCCCTTCTTATATATGCTAAGAAAACACTGTTGGATATTCCTCTGTTGCCTGATGAACTAATCATCTTTTAAGACTTGTAATAACTTACATTTAGTGAAAATTTCCAGACACTCTTCCAAAAACTTTACATTTTGGATTTGCCATTTCATCCTCATAATAACTCTATGAGGAAGACACCATTGTCAGTTCCTTTTTCCTATGTAGGGATCTGAGCCTTTGATAGCAAGAATAAGTGACTTACTCAAATTACATTGCTATGAAATAGCAGACTCAAGATTCAAATCTAGAATCCAGAGATTCTATATATTTGGAGGATTACCTATTCTTAACTGCTACCACCATGCAGCCTCAAATGCAAACCTCTTGTATGAAAATTTTCTAAACCATCTTCATATAGAACTTTCCCCTTCCTGTTTTATATTCCCACTGTGTTCTATTTCCTTTGTGTCTCTAACTCTTCATTGCACGTATCTGTTCACTAGTTGAACATAAGCTTCTGAAGGGCAAGTTGGTGCCAGTTCATCCTCCTATCTTTACTGTTTAACAGAGTCAGGCACCTCCTAGGTGCTCATGAAACATTTATGGCATAAATGGTGTGAGTAAAAAAATCTTGGAAGAGAGTCACAAGATGCCATTTTATAATAGTATTCTTTTAAAAGTATGGAGTTTTCCCAGAGTACATGGTCTTGTTCTTATAAGCACAATTTAAAACAACCCAAAGAAGAGGAAATGAATCCTTTAGTAGTATGAGAACTTTTGGCTACTAAAGTAACATTTAGGGTACTCTAGGTTATACTTGGCCTATAATACAGAACAAAAGTTCAACCAGCACTCTTTAAAGACTTCCTAACTATTGTAAACCAAAAGCCCATTTTTTTAACAAGTCTAAATTGATGTGTAATAGCTTAGAGTTCATGTGAATCTTCATGGTTTCAATTGTTTCACTTTTATTAGCTTTTTCAAAGTGCAACTCAGTAGGCATGAACCCACACAAACCAAAACAGGGGTTTACACAGAGTTTTTAGAAACTGAAGATACATAGTATGCACAGCTTCAGTCAGCAACTCAAGGGAGCAAATATATCCAGTATTGCAATCTATCACATTAAGAAAAATGATGACTCCTCAGGCAGTTGCAATACAAAGTTGAAAAACTAAATAGCAAGGAAACCATTTAATGACTCTTATGTGTGTTTATGACTTCTATGTGTTTACGACTTCTGTGTGGTTTTTTAACAAGGATGGATGTGTTCTTTGTAGAGAAAAGAAGTTGTGTGAAACCCCAAATGCTCAGGTTAAGACCCAAGAATGATAAAATGTCTTCCTCACAGAGCATTCCTACATTGTAAAAAGTGGTTTAAACCACAATGACTGAGAAACAAACTCCCATTTGTCTACATCATACAGTTTTTGATGGAATGATACATCTTTATCCTTGCATTAATTTAATATATTCATATAAGAAAGAACCACTTTGAGGTTTGGTATACATTGTCTTTGATTTTATGTCTGTTTCATAAGTAGTGGAGTTTGGCACTATGATTTATACTTACTACCTTTCCTTTACTGTAAATCCTTGCTATACCTAAATGAAATTAATATAGCAAAAATGCATTTGAATGTAAAAACTACTATTTAAAAGTATAGTTAGGAATTTTGTATATATGTTTATATATAAGTGCACATTATGTGTACATATATGTACATTCTTTTATAAATATTTTATATGTATATGTTTTGTGTGCACATATATGTGTATGTATATGTATTTGTGTATATTCAGCATATTTAAAAGTATACTTATATAAGTGTTCTAAGTCATCTCTCCATGTAGAATTTCCCTCTTCCTCTTTTATGGCCCCACTGTGTCCTATATTTTCTGTTTCAAGAAGTATACTACCATTATTTTCTAAGTATACTTAGGCACAGAAAAATTTGTTTTTCTCCTGTTTTTTCTATGGAGTGACAATATGTTGCAATATGAGGCATCAGCTTTTATATAAACCTGAAATATTTTTCTAATAATTTCTCATATGACAATAATGTGATTTGAATGCTTGCAGTGGCTCAATATGGTGGCTGTGTGGAGATGGGGGATGCTGGGTCAGTTCTAGATACAAGGCAAGTGACCAAGCAGGTACAATAGAAATATTCAGAAAAAAAGGTAACAGCTGGTATTGAAAGTTCATGAAGTGCCACCAAGAAGATGTTCTGAAAATTGTAGTTCAATGGGGGATTGAAATGAACAAAGAGTTTGGTTAGATACTAGGAACTGGGTTCCGGTACTTCATGAAGATTTTTCCTAGTGACTTTCTGTTGATCTTGTGTTATTTCTATCCAGCTTTCACTACTTCATGTTGGCTTAAATGTATCACTCACATAATAATAGGGTCTCAGGGTAGAATCTTTCCAAATCAACCACTTATTTGAGTTTTGCTTTGGCACCGTCAGAAGTCTAATTCAATTCAATTCTTGTTAGTGTGGAGTCAGGGAGCCGGTTTTCAGTAGAGACTAGGATCACGTCCTGATGCAGGGTGTGTGTTGTGGGTGAGGTTGGGCTAGAGCAGCAGGAGAGCAAACCCCAGGATGGAAATCCATGGGTGGGAGCAACAGTGGAGCAAATAGCTTCTAGGTATCAATTTCTGCTCTTCTGGGACAGATAGATGAACCAGAGTTGATTCAATCAGACTTATTCTTCCACCGAGGAGGCACTGCTTATAGGTAGTAAACATTTCCCCAGCATTCATCTGATAAACTGGGGTTAGGAGGGTCAACTGGAGCTTTGAGAAATTCTATACCAGACCTGGAATTTCCTGGAGGTACTTCGAGCAATACAATTGTAAGATGTGGGCTGGGGCAGGAAGGAAAAGAACCAAAATGAAGTGCTCTGGGTCCTCCACCCCTAATTCAACTAGAGTAACTCCATACCATTTTCACTTGAACAAAGGAATTTGCTCTTAGAACTACTCTGAGGACCTCTACTTAGATGAACATTTATGTACATGAGGTAGGGCCACATACTTCACTTCATCATTGCTGATTACTACTTAGAAGCATAACAGATCTATTGCAGGAGAACTCAAGATGGATCAGCACCTCCTGTGGTGGCTGCGCAGAACTGGCCCTGTGCAACACAGACCTTGGTGGACCCTGATATCTTCTTGATAAGTAGCTGTGGCACAATCCAAGGTTAAAATGAGATGACAGGGCAGATAGTAGAAGAAGGCAGTAGTCACTGAGTATCACAGTTGTTGAGGGAGGCATAACTACTAAAAAGCATATGATGAGGCCTGGCTAGGCTCCAAACATGCTGGACAGTTCTGGGTGTTCATTTCCAGGGGCTGTAATGACCACGATACCGGACTAGGTGGAGGGTATCTGGATTTTTATAATATGGTGATATGCTTGAGGAACTTGAATTAAGGCAAACTCAAATCCCTCAAACTGCTTACATTTGGAAAGTGTTGGTTCAGCTTTCCTGAATAATTGGTAAAGTGATGCTGCATAATAAAATAGGCCTGGATGTTATATAAGAATACAATGTATATTCTCCCACTTAGAAATATAAAAAAATCCTATTTTAAACCTCTGAAATGAGATAGGATTTTGGCAGCAAAAGATATGAATTTTACCTCTATATCATCTTACTCTCAGGTATTAAGTCCATGGGTTTTGAGTCAATCCAGGGATGTCTAATCTGTAAGCATTGGATGATCAATGCTATGAAACTGTGCTGCCAAGGGCTACACCACACACTGGGTCAGAGGTTTTTGTTGCCATGCTCCAGAGGCATGCATTGGTCTTGCATAGGGTGATTAGTGTCTTGATAGAGTGAACAGGAAAAAATGAAATTGTTTCAAACCAACTCTTAGTTTAAGTTTTGGAAGGTTGGTCATTTCATACTTTACTACTCAGTGTATCATAAAAAACATGGAAACATATTCTATACTGTTCATGGGTAATGTTCCCATTCATATTTTTGTTTTGTTTTATTTTCTCAAATGTCTTGTAATGACTTTGGATACCTTTATGATCAAAAGGATCATAAAATCGTAAGATGTTTCAAGCTCCCCTTTTTGCTTAGATTTTAAACAGAACCTGGTTTTCATCTGAGTGATACAAGAAAGCATGAGGTATCTAAAATAGCTAAATTAATAGAAGCAGAGAGTGGAATAGTGGTTTCCAGGGGCTGGGGGAAGGGGAAATGGGGAGGTGCTATTCAATAGGTATAAAGTTTCAGTTATGCAAGATGAAGACGTTCTAGAGATCTTCTGTACATCATGTCTATAGTTAATAATACTGTGTTGTACACTTAAAACATTCATTAAAGGGGTACATTTCCTTTTAAAAGTTCTTACTAAAAGAAATAAATAAGCAAGCAAGTAAATAAATAGAAAAAGAAAAAATGAAAGCAAGGGCTCTCTGGTGGCAATTAACTGAATGGGAAGACTTAGAAGATTTGGATAATTCCCAAAAAAACTCTCAAAGCACTCTGGGAAACCGAGGAAAGCCAGGGGTCAGTGGCCAAGAATAACTTGTTCTCTTGAATCAGGAGTTGTACTTGTTTTCTCTAGACCAAATTTTTGGCAAAAATAAGCAATTTTTGTAAACAGATCAGAAATATTATCATGAGCTAGCTGGTAGTGGGCAGATTTTGGTAGAATAATGTCATGTTCAATGTAATGCAGAAAGGGAAAAGAAAGAAATATGGTGGCATGCTTAGTACCATATAATTCAGCAATAATGTTGGGGGTATGATCAATAATCTCTTACCTGTAATAAACAGATACATTTTGTAAGCTGAAAAAGCACAGCTAGACAGTAAGTGGGAACCCATGTCATGGAAGTTCTAAAATCTAGTATGAGGCAGGTGCTGACGTCAGTGAAAGGACTCTATGTTCAGGTATCAGAAGATGGAAACATGGATTCTTTCCAGGAACACCTCAGCAAATCTGCCACCTTACTTTCTCTTTCCATGGGATTATTATTATTTAATTTCCCTCATGCATAGCAACTTTTGTTCAATGGCACTACTTTTGTCCCTCAATACTGTTTACCTTCCAACCCTTATATTCACACATGTTCCAGGATCATCAAGTTAAGAAATGTTTTGAGACAGAGTCTCACTCTGTGGCCCTGGCTAGAGTGCAGTGGTGTCTTCATAGCTCACTGAAACCTCAAACTCCTGAGCTCAAGTGATCTTCCTGCCTCAGCCTTCTGAGTAGCTGGAACTACATCATGCCTGGCTCCTTTTTCTATTTTTTTTTTTTTTTTTTTGTAGAGACAGGGTCTTGCTATCACCCAGGCTGGTCTTGAACTCCTTGCCTCAAGCAATCCTCTGACCTCTGCCTTCCTAAGTGCTAAGAAATTTTTGATGAGGGCACAATGACTACGGCCAATGTTTCATATGTGTCCTCCCATGGATGTTAAATATTGTTGCATACTCCTTGTCACTTTCAAAGTCTCTAAGGCTTTGATGATATCTTTTTTCATTTACATCATATTACAAAAGAATTGCCTCTCATACACTACCATAATTATTGACTTTCATAATGGCCACTTTAATTGAAATCATTTGGGATTTCCCAAAGGTAGTCATTCAAGAGCCATATAAATGAATGACCTATTAGCAGCTTTAGAATGCTACACATTATTAACAAGGGGAATTCCCTTTTCATCAGTCTTCTACTCCAAAGATTATATCATTTCAACAGGAACTAATCTGTTTCTCTTCAAGATTCCCTCAACTGACACTTGGGCTTACCTACTATATACCTTACTAATATACACCTCATGCCAGGCTTATTATTAACTCAGGGAGTTTGTTCGTGAGTTTGGTTATTATTCATAATAAGATTAATTATTCTTAGAATTGGAGATTGTTAATGAAACCTAAAATTCTCATCTAAATCCCTTATTTCACAGACACCCTAATGAATTGGCAGGCATTGTGATCCTAAGTGGATGTTATAAAAACATTCTCTCTTTGGTAAGGAGGATTTAGAACCAATTACCTTAAAATAACTTTTAACCAGAACTTTACTAACATGAGTCATAATTAACTATTTTTATATTGCATTTGTATGGAAAAGCAATCTCTAATTATGTATTCTCTCAACATATTTATTGAAGGCTTTGTTATGTGTATTGTTCTAGATCCTAAGATCAGGACTTTTTTGTACAAAGAAAAAATTTCAGCATATGTTCTAGTATACTGATATAACTTAATTTATACTCTCTCTCTCACTGAGTGAAGAGATGAAGTTGATTTATTTCCAAAAAGAATTTCAGCAACAATATTGAAACAGAAAGTGATTATTCTAAATCAGTAACAACGACACCACCACCACCACGATTAACCAACATTCCTAATGACCAAAATGCTCCATCTTGGGTTGATTGAAATTTTACTTTATTTGGCTCCAGAGAATGTAAAGGAATTTGTGGGGTGATTGCAGGTCTTGCAGTAGCTAAGGAAATGAAAGAGGTGCACTGGAGTAAGCAGGTGCTAGAGTAAGATACTCATATCTTACCTTCTCTCTTTCAGAGATACAGCTATCAAAATATACCATTCATTATTCATGTCAGGGCTTCAGTGCTGGGTTGTCTTTATATGCAAAATTCCTATGCTCATTATATTGCTAAGACAAACCTTTCTAGAGTTGGGATGAAGTCTTAAACTTCATAACATAAATGAACAAACTATCTTAGACATTTACTGATGCTATGTCATATATTATTTAGGTGCCTATTTCACAACTCAGTAATTTATTTTATTTTTCAGTACATGTTCAGCTAAATTGAGCATTCAATCACTAAGGGTTTTGCACAGAATGTTTATTTACCATTAGCACCCCCAGTACAATAAATAATTGGCCAAGTCTAACTAATTTGGCCAATGTCTTCAAAATAGTCCAATGTGTCCTTAAATACTTAAGTCTACAAAATGATCTGATTTCAAAGATCCTAACATTTCAGACATGTCTGCCAGACAGAATTGGATACAATATGTAAAAAAGACTCTAGATTTTCTGAGATTTGTCAGCATAAACACACCTTATGATTTTATTTCAATTGTTTTTTCTGGACTTAGTACATACAAGTTTTACCCACTCGCGATTGGAACTGTACTTCTTGTCCCACCTGTGAGTCTATTATTTTAAACAGTAGCAGATAATAGCTCTTTTCAAATAAGAGAGGGAAGCTTTAAGCCTACATTAGTTGATTACACTGTTATTTTACATTAATCTCTCACTTGTGTTTCTTACTCCGATGGTTGCTGATTAATAAGCAAGGGATCTATTTACCTCCAAGTGACCATTTGTTCTGGGTTGCACAAAACATTACATTCATGTTAATTTTACACAAGCCCAAGCTTTTCACATTTCTTGTAGCTTTAATATTGATTCTGTTTTTATTTGGGGGAGAGGGAGAGTGATAAAATGTAATTTCTTAAAATAGGAAGTATGAATCTTCCTAAGACCTTCTTCTTGGAAGAAATATGCAGACATTATACAAGTCAATGGATAATCTTCCTTTGCAAATTGGGTCAGGAAATGTATGTCCCACTCCAAAAAGAAACACTTAAGAGAGAGAAAGATGATTATGCAAAAATTAACATGAAGCTTCTTTCAAAATGTTTGAATATGTGCCAGAGGAGAAACAGTATTATAAGGGTCAATTGAACAGAAGAGAGTAAGGACGTTTGCTTTTTATATCAAATGCCACGTTCAAAAGCACCTTCTACTCAGAAGATCGTGTATATCCAACTCAAGGTAAAAGAGTTTGGCTTAAGGAAATGGTGGCTGCCTGAATCAATCTCTCTCTATACATATCCTCCTAAAGAACATCATCAGGAATGCGAATAAAACCACATAGGACCTGTGCCTTCAGCATTACCGCTGGAAACTGGGAATATCATAAACTTTGTATTGCCTGTAAGTAGAGAAATACATACTAAATTCCGGCAGAGCTTCCTCTGCTCTGCAAGTCTGTGGTTGAAGAGAACAGGGAGGAAGCGGATTTTTAGTGACCCTATGGGAATAGGAAAATAGGATCTAATATCGTGGATGAAGCACAGACAAAATCACCCCCAGAAAGAGAAAGATCAATACTAAGTGGTGAAACACTGAGCGCTAGATCTGGGTCTGGGGGGCTCCTTGGATCATTTACAGAGAAAGGACTTGAAAGTGAGCAGGAGCAGAGGTGAAACCTCAGAGTATTGCTTCTGGGAGACACAGCCGTAAATAAAGGGTGTGGCCCTTGGAGACATGACAGTGAAGAGAAAGAATGAAGTAGGAGAAAAATTAAGGATGCTGCTAAAAAGACACAGAACCTTAAGCTGCAATTCAAAATGTGCATACAACAGTTCTGAATATCTTTGAATCAAATAAAAATAGAAACCCTGATGGTAGGATATTTTGACACTCCATGCTTAGTGCAAAGCAGATCAACTGGATTAAAATATGAGTAAGGATATAGCAGAACTGAAGAACTTAATCAGTAAGGTAGATTTTGTGGAAATATATCAAACACTACTCCCTGATAACAGAGAATGTACCTTCTTGTCAAGTGCACGGAGAATATTTATGACAATTGATCATATAATAGGTTGCTTAGAAAATTTCATGAGTTGCAAAACATGAATGTTAAAAGCAACATTCTCTGATTACAGGAAAATAGAGCTAAAAATAAAAAAAAATACACTAAAACCCAGTCCACTTGGAAATTAAAAAAAAAAATCTTTATACTCAGGTGAAAGAGAAAATCCAAACAAAAAGTAGAGTACTTCTGAAAAATTATGAAACACTGTATACTTGAATCTATGTGATACATTTAAAGCAGCAATCAGAAAAAATACTATAGTTTTAAACATCTTTATTAGTATAAATTAAAAATGAAAATAAATTAATTCAATTTCCAACTCAAAAATCTAGACGCAGAAAAACAAAGTAAACAAAAGGAAGCACACGGAAAGACTCAATAAAGATACAAACAAATTAATGAGATAGAATGTAATAAAACAGTAGATCAATTTAATAAACCAAAGTTCTGCTTCTTTGGAAAAAAATATTAAAAAACACACACACATTCAACTATTTAATCAAGAAATAAGGGAGAAAGCACAAATATACAAAATAAGAAATGACAAGGAACAAATAACTATTAATTCAGAGTAAATATTTTTTAAAATCGCAAGAAATTACTTTGCACATTTCCATGCAAGTAATTTGAAAATCTAGAGGAAATATATGGGTTCCAGGGAAAATACTAAAAATGAAAAGCTTTTGGAGGTAGGGGTAGCCACTAGCCCTGACAAATATTAAAATGCCCTACAAAGCTTCTATAAGAAAAGCAGCATGGCACTGGTACCTGAATAATCAGACATGTCAATACAGTAGAAGAGAACATCCGGAGACAGACCCAAGTTCATATGGAAATTTAGTATGTGACAAAGTGATACCTCAAATCAGGAACAAAACTAGACTTTTTGATAAATGATGTTGGAACAAGTGGATAGCCATTTGGAAAAGAGTTAAAAAATAACAAACCCACTCTTGAAGCCATACAAACTAACAAACTCTTAAAGGATCAGATATTTAAATATAAAAATGTACGAATACTAGAATAAAGCACTGTAAATGCCTTTATAGCCTAGATTTAGGGTAAAGCTTTTGACCGATGAGAAGCAGTAAAAGATTGACACGTTTTATTGCATAAAAAGAAACTATTTGTATGCATTTGTCTAAAGATAAACAGCAAATTCAGAAATAATATTTACAGGATCTATCTTAGTTATAAAGGGCTAATGTTTAATATGCAAAGAAATTTTTAAAATTGAAGATTAAAAGACTAAATTCAGAATGAACAAAGCACCTAAATAGATAATTTTTTTAAAAGAAGTTAAAATCTATTAAAAGGTTTCACTTTCTCCCAAATCTATTAAATGATGTTTAACTTTATCCTTAGAAATACAAGTTTAAGTACATTGGATACCATTAAGTTTAAATTTAAGTTAAAATATACTGGACAGTATTTTTCACTGGTTAAGTTGGCTAAAATTCAAAAGGTTGACAATATATTGTGACAAAGCTGTTGAAAAATAGGCATTCTCATTTATTGTTGGTGGCAATCCAAAATGTGAAGACCCTTCTAAAAGGGAATCTGACAATGTCTAACAAAACTACAAATGCATTTGGCCCAGAAATCCCACTCCTAGCACTCCTAGCAATTTAGCCTGAAGGTACACCTCTAGCAAGCACCATGTGTAATTACAAATTATTGGCAATTACTAAATTGTCCAAGCAAAGAAGATTGAATAAACTATGACATACACACAGTGGAGTGCTGTGTAACTGTAAAAAAAAAAAAAAAAAAAATTGAGGAAGATCTCTGGGAACTGATAGAGACAGATTTCTAATATATATTGTTAAGAGAAGAAAAGCAAAGTGCTATAGATATAGCACGCTACCCTTAATGTAAGAAAGGAGAAATAAGAAAACATGCTAATTTTATAAAAAGAAACAAAAGAAAAGGATAAACCAGAAACTTTTAAAACTGAGTTCTTATGGAAAGGAGTTCAGGGTGGAACTTATAGGAGATGGAGTAATTCTAAATATAGTCTTTCGTATAATTTTGACTTTGGGAATCATATAAATACTCTGCATATTCAAAAAAATAAACTAACAAGGGCACGGGAGAAAAAAATCTCTAAAACTCAGTGCAAAAAGATTCAAATTATTTCAAATAAAATAGCTACACTTAAGCAGGAAAAAAAACTATTGCAAAATGACTTTTGAATGCAGTACTTTGATCATCTATCCTTCGTTTAAATAAAAAGAAGAAGAAGAAGAAGAGGAAGAGGAAGAGGAAGAGGAAGAGGAAGAGGAAGAGGAAGAGGAAGAAGAAGAAGAAGAAGAAGAAGAAGAAGAAGAAGAAGAAGAAGAAGAAGAAGAAGAAAGAAGAAGAAGAAGAGAAAGAGGAAGAAGGAAAAAAAAAGAAAAAAACTACAAAGAAATCTTGAATTCTCTGTAGTAAGGATGTTTTTGCAGTGGTACCTTAACCAAGGAATCAAAATTAACATCATTAGTTAAAGGGCATACAGACATCATGTTTCTCCTCATATAATAACCTGGAATGGAAGCATTGCTTATCTACATATTCCAGCTAAAATGCATAACCTGAACCTAATAAGCAAACAGCAGAAAAGCCAGATTATGGGTTTCTCTATAAAGCAATTGGCTTATATTTTTTCAATGGTGTCAAAGGCATGAAATACAAAGAAATTCTGAAAAACTGTTCTAGATTAAAGGATACTAAAAAGTTCCTGGATTGCATCCTGGGAAAAATCGTTATAAAGAACATTATGGAACAATTGAAGAAATTAAAATGTGGACTGTAGATTAGATAACAGCATTAAATCAGTGTTAGATTTTCAGAATTTGAAAATAAATGCTAAAGTATTAGGGGTTAAAGGCCATACTGTATGCAGCTACTCTCATACAGTTCAGAAAAAAATATTTACAGAAAGAATGATAAAACAATATGCCAAAATGTGAACTTGGAATCTGGGTAAAGGATATTCAGAAGTTCTTTATACTGTTCTTACAATTTTTCCAGGAATTTAAAATTATTTTGGAAAAAAGAGTTTTAAAAAAACATAGACAATCAATGTGTTTAGGACCCCTACAAAGGCAATGTTTTCTATAGTAGTATTGTATTACCAAACCAAACTGAGGTCTGCTCTCCCAGTGCAGTAAAGCCAGACACTGACTCCGAGATTTGCAGCAGGAGAAAAAAGATTATCGCATGGCACCAAGTAAGGAGAACGGCCAGCTGACACTTAAGAACCAAACTCCCCAATGGCTTACAAGCAAAGCTTTTTAAAGGCAGGGGTACATTCCAGAAAAGTAGAAGTTGTAGGCAAAATCATGAATCAATACATGGAGGTTATACATTGGTTTGGCTGATGGGTGTGGCTCTTTCTAGGACCCTCAGGAAGAAATTTAGAAAAAAGGATGGTGGTCAGAGTTCAGTCCTGAGTTCCCTCCTTATCTGAGGTCTATGTGATTGCAGTTGCCATTTTTCATCTGTTGGGGTTTCTGAAAACAACCCAAGAACATGTGTTAAGATGTTGCCTGTAGTTTCTATAGGGAACCGAGACACTTTTTGACTCTGACTTGCTTGGGAGACTATTGTTACCATCTTCTTGCCTATCAGGTTGCTCATTCACTTTTCAAGGCTAGCTAGGTACCTGGAGTTTCCCTTGAAGGGACTCGAGATTTTTCCTTTATTTTCATGCTTGGGGAGTAAGGTGGGCCGCAGGCCCCTAAGAAGGGTCCCTGCTCTGTCTCAATTGCAAGTGGTGAGGATTAATATCTCCTGGACGGAAAGAAGTATAAACTTTTCAAAAGCATAAAAAAAAATGTATATATACATAGCCTCTTCTGTGATACAGGTGTTTTAAAACAATTGGCCTAATATGATCCTTTATCCTCTTCCTGCCTTAACACTCTTTCCTCTAAAGAGGTGTTACACATAGTTCACCTGTCAGTTATGGTGAGATTATTTTGTAAATTTCCACATGCATAACATTAAGTTGTGGAACAATTTGAAAGGCATTTAAAAAAATTATCTATGTAGGGATCTCTCTACTTCCAATTTTAAAAGTAAAAGATATTCTCAGAAAACTTTGGAAATACAGCAAATTATATTTAAAGAAAAAGAAAAATCATGAGTAATGATAACAAAGGAGAAGAGAGTTAAAGAGGTTTTCAGTTTTTTTGGATGAAGGATCAAAATCATTTGGAAAAATTGGGTAGAGAGGACAAGAGTGGATGAAATGTTGATTTATTGATGAAAATAAATCCACTGCATTCCAAAAAATAGTAAATTTTCATTTGAATTCACTAAATTTTCCTTTCAGAGAGCGATCTCCCTTATAAAGAATGAAAAACATTTTGCTGATATTCAGTCTCATTAGGCAGATAAATCAATAACTACATAAAGCCTGAGTAGTTTGTTGGCACAAACTTGCATGACCTTATTTTCACTTAAATGTATCAAGATTTGTCCTGGCATTTAAAAAGAAACACTTTTAAGTTGTCAACCAAAAAATCTATACAAACAAGTGAATAATCGAATTATTCACTTTTTATGCATATAATGGTAGAAGTCTGGGGGAGAAAAGGAAAAAGAGGGAAAGAGATAGATTAGAATTTTCCAGCAGGCCATGTAAAGCCAAAGAAGACGACGACTGAGAAAAAAACCACAGCACTATGTAAAGCTCTAAAACATGCCTCCTCCTAATGCAGGCCTCCAGCCAACTGTGGGTTTAAGTGCGGGACAGCTGGGTCACTTTCCCGTGAGCTCCTTTCCTGTTAGACTCTCTCCCTGGTGTCGAGGCTTTTCCTGCCACAGGGAGAATCAGAGTGGGACAGGACTTCCCTGTCCAGGGCCTCTGAAGCGGTACATCTGTCACGGATCATGCTATAGAACAGGAATGTTTGTTTTTGCTCCTATTCATTTCAACTGGCAGGCAGTTATTATTAGAATGAAAAATTAAGCCATTATGCTGTAGAAGTCTCGCTGGCTCTATCAAATTTATGGAGTTAATACAGCAAAATTATCTTTTATAGCTGATAAAAACAGCTGTATGTAGGCTGCTGGCCCGTCCTTAGGCAGGAGGAAACACAAAATGGCAGCCATGCAGGGATGCCCACCCAAGATGGTGGCATCAATGGTGCTGTTGACTGAGCATCAGCACAAGAGACAAATAAGTGACCCTGGTCTCTTCCGAAAGAGGCTTTTATTTTTATTAGTCTTCCTACAGGAAGGAAACAAAAGAGTATACCTTCCAGTTTTCTAATAATAACCCTCTGCACTCCTTAAGTAGCATTGTTATTTATAGTCCTGCCATTTTTCTGTTATTTAATGAATGTTTCAATTAACATTTCTGAGATAAAAATATTCATGTAGCAATTACAGCTTCTCAGAAACCAATGAATTGCAACTACAGCTCCTTCCTATTTATAAACCACTTTTCTAATATCTTTAGGAGCTGCTTATCTCTTGTAAAAGATTTGAATCATAAAAAATGCAAAGCACAATAAGTACTGATGTGGTGCTTTTCATTCCAAGAGCTTTATAGTGATAACTCATTCAGGCCACCTCTGTAAAGGTCACATTGATGGCGGTACCCACTAGACCAGAACAGTATTGCATCCCTGGGGGTGGGGGTGGGGTGGGGGCATCCAGTTCTCTAGGGCACGCTTGTCTGAACAAGCACATTAACACCTGAGCATTTTTTCAAACTAAATTCTTGACTCTTTTGTTAGCACATGTAGTAATACCCAAAATGCCAACAAGAGTAATATTTTAATGCTATCCTGAAGACTTAGGTTAACAGTGTCATAGATTCTCCTAATATCCATGTGTCTGTGTATAGATAAATACATATATGTATGAATAATTATATGAATGCCAATTTTTATTATTTGTTGAATTTTTGGGATGTTTTATTTTCTTTCTAGGATCCATAAGAATTATTTTATTGTGACACAGCTTACCTTGTTTTTCAGAAACTTGCTTTACTTTTGGAGAGAGGATCTAAGTTCTAACTTTGTCAAGATGGTGTATATTAGTGGCAATTTTGACCTTACCATTCATATTAGAATTAAAGGATAAATACATTGATGCAATTACTAAGACTAAGTCTCGATGTAAATCTAGCTGGCCTAACCCTTCTTTCTTGTTAAAGCTGTAGCAGGTTTGGCTAAGGAAGAATAAAATTCTTGAGGTGCAAAGCCATGGAGAAGGAGGGAGGGATTTTTGGTTTTCTGCTTTTTCTTTTCTTCAAAGATAAACTGACCAGAGGGAGAGAAGCAAAGGCACTGGTGTTAGTGGGAGTGGAAAGGCGTTTGAGTAATAAGGATAGGTAGCAGTTATTAGGGGTTCTTAGGTGGCACACTCCATTCTTCACATTCCTTACACATTGCTTGATTTCGTTACTTCAAGCCCATTTCATGGATGAAGAAATTGAGGCCCTCTTTAAATGACTTGCCTTAGTTCATATAGATAATAAGTGACCAATCAAGATTCAGATCTAAGCAGCCTGACTCTAGAGACTGCATCCTTAAACACCTTGTGAAGTTATTCTCCTACCACTAGGGAAACTGCCAAATGGAGCTCACCCCTTGGGGTGGCCAGTTGGCTGTTTGAGGTCAGTCAGGACAAGGGGATGGTCTCTGGGAAGAAGCCAGGCCCCATAGCCTCCACCTTTCTTCCTCTCCATCCCCCCCTGCCTCCTCCATCAGTCTCCATCAGGTGTGGTTCTGCAGTTCTAACGGAGCTTTTCTGTGGTGGCTCGTTTCAGTTGGAGCGCGTTATGCCTTAGAATAGTGGCAGCTTTTCTTCCCCAAGGGACTTGTCTGGTTCAACACTTCATTGGATTAAGTTCACCACTGCATAATTTCACTCCCCATGGGCTTGCAAACTTTATAGTAAATGTTAAAGTGCTAAGGTCAGTAAATAAAAAAGTGATAATGTCAAAAGCATTCTATTTATCAAAAATTGTTTATTTTATGATTACTTTTGACATCGTAAAGAGATCTGTGGTGATCACGTTATAGAATGTTTACCATCTAAGATTATAAGGATGAATGAATTTTTTCTTTCTCAATTGAGAGATCTGAATTCTGGTTAGGCCATTTTCCAGATGCATGACTTTAGGCAAATTTAGCTTTTCCAAGCCTCAATTTTATCATCTGTGAAAAGGGGATGATAAGAATGTCATAGAGCTGTAGTAAGGATTAAGTGAGAGACATAGTACATAACTTGCTGCATAACCCCTGGAACAAGATAGGTGTTAGGTAAGTACTAATTCTTTCCCCTCAGATAACCCTTAAATAGATACACATATAGACAGAACACAGGCATGACAGAAGAAAAATACTAAATCTAGACATGCATTCTCAGTGATTGTGTATTATCTTATGCACAGAATAAACAATAGAATTGCTGACAAGAGTAACATTTAAAATTCGAGCTAAGCATTCTATCACACAGTTGATTTGACTTATAAATTAAAAACCTTCGTCATTCAGTCTGGAAGACATTATGGACTAAGTAGAAATCTAGGATTCATTTAAATGACCTGGAATTTTTATTCAGTCTCCACAATTTTAATTAAGAATTGTAATTTTGGTCTTAAAAAATTGATAATTTATAAAACTGACAGAACATTACCTATAAACAGGTGATTATTTTTACTTCAAATGAGGCATGATTTGATTAAACCTAACAGTTTTTATTTATTGAGTATTGATTGGTATGAATGAGAACAAGATGTCGCAATGAAAGATATCTACATGAAATGAGAATGGCATGTTCACACTATGTGTGTCATGGGTAATGGTAACAAACAGTAGTGATCTATTACTTTGTTTTTTAATAAAATATAGAAGCAGTTAAAATGAAAAGTCACACTACTATATTTAGCTAACATTCTATGCATTCCTGAAAGATGCTTATGCTAAAAACTATGAAAATATAGAATCTAGAAAAGGCATGTTTTTTCAAGCAACTAATACATATATACATGGACATAAAGACTGCACATCTCCATAAATTAAAACTTAGATCAATTCCTAAAACAACAACAACAAATTCAAGAACTTAGGTGTATATAAAAACAGGTTGGAAAAGGTACAAAGTTTAAGCATTAAAGGACACAAATGGCTCTGTTTTCAAAGACAAAGTCCAACTCTCTGAATTTAGTTTGAAAACCAACTTAATTTAGTTTAAAAAGCCAAACTTTGATTATTTGTATGCTGCCAAGAGCTGGTGTGACTGAACTTTCTACTTGCCAACCTTATTTTCATTTATTATGTAAATATTCATAAATGTGTATGTGTATATATATCCAAGGTAAACAGTAGTATTTGCCAATACCAAGTGCTAACAGAAAGTGCTTTAAGAAGGAGGGGCTAACATGAGAAAAGATTGTGCTTCAAGGGAAATTTTAACATGGCTCTTTGGTTGCACTGTGGAAACGTGTGGCTTTGTTCGATGTAGACTGTACTGAGAGATTCCACATTGTCAGCAGCACTTGTATGTGCTTTGAAAGTTTTGTCCAAGTTTCATAAATCTTGTCATATATCAAGTTATTCTAAATATGGCCAAAGTAAATAATCTGCAGCCAGAAGAATGAAAGATCATTTGTGCCCTAATTGCAGAACAACGTTCTCTCTCAGCCCATACACCACGGCTCTCCTTTCATTAATCAGGCCTTTGGTGAGTAACATCTATTGATGTTAGAAGGAGCTTTCTCTGAACAAGTTT
Source organism: Lemur catta (assembly GCF_020740605.2). Taxonomy (NCBI): domain Eukaryota; kingdom Metazoa; phylum Chordata; class Mammalia; order Primates; family Lemuridae; genus Lemur; species Lemur catta. The sequence continues at coordinate 51,796,712 of NC_059131.1, read as the reverse complement.
CAGAGTATAAATTAGTCTGGAATTAGGATATTTAATTGTGTGGGTGACAGTCAAAATAACCCTCATTTGGCTTTCTTCTTTTTAATAATTACACTATTGAGAAACCCAAAAAAATTCTAAGAGGAATGTCAATCTTGGGAATTTGGGAACACTCCTAAGCCCTCTCACCCCTGTTACCCCTGGCTGAACATGAGTCAGCTTCATGCTCTGGTTTAGTGTTCACTCCCATCCTCCACTTTCAGCTATTAATCTCATTGTGTTTCTCTGTCTCAACATTTAACTACTCAAAATTGAACAAAACATTACTCGGACTCTAGAAACACAGATTCTTCATGTTTTGTATGAGGATAAAAGCTGCTTTATCCTTCACCAGCATATAAAACTGACATAGAATTATGACCTTCTGTTGAGTTGCTTTAGGGGCTCTCATGTTCTGCAATTCTTGTAGGGCCTCCACCCACACACTGGTTTGGCATTTCAACTGCACTCCTCCTTGTACCTGGGATGCAATTAGTGTTACCTAATTCCCAGGTAGGACACTTGCCTTTGCACCAATGGCAGCCTCCTTCTCATTTCTCCCTTCCAGGAAATATGTCTGGAGCCAGCAACTGTGTCCTCCTTTTGTTATTTCCTTTTTCTCGAATTCCTGAGGACAAGAGCTTGCTTGTCCCACATAGCCTGTTTTACCTTGTTTAAATAAAATTCACTTAAGTGGTAAGATACTGAGAGTAAACAAGGCTGATGTAAAGGGTGGTCCTACTGTTGGCAAAAGAAACAAATGAACAAATAAAAACCCAGACCTGTGGTTCCATACACATTCATTCATCCATTCATTTATTCAACAAATATGCATTGGGTGCCCACATGCGTCAGTACTGATATGATGATGACTAAGACAGATCCCTGTTTTCCCAGGGCTTATCTTCCAGTGGGGAATGACAGGTAGTACACATATACAAACCTCATTGTTTCTGATACTTGTGGGTACCATGAGGAAAGTAAAACAGAATGTGGCTATTGAGAGAAAGGGTTTGGGGAGCAATAGTTCACTATTAGAGTGTTTGGGGAGGACCACTCTGAGAACATGACATTTGAGTTGAATGATAAGAAAGAGCTGGCTGTAGGAGGGATGCAGATATTGCAGCCAGAGGGGCAGGTAGCGCAAAGACCTGCACTCGGGAAATCGCCTAGACTTAGAATAGTCTAAAAGCCAGGACAGCTGGTGCACTATGAGCATAAACTCTCTGGAGTGGCCAGTTTGGCCTTTCTATTTGTCAGGACCTTTGGTGAGGACCCTGTGGGCACATCTGTGTTTTGAAAGAGCCACCTGCATGCTTAAACCTCTGACTCTGATACTTAGAGTGCCATGGCCCAGCGGAGCCCGATATCTGCATATTGGGTTTCTCTGATTACTTTCCCTGTGTCTCACGTAAGAACTGATCATCAAGAAAGTTAAAACCAAAACTGAGCTTCTCCAGGATACAATCTATGAGTTAGAAGTACATGGCTCACTCACCTTATGTAGCAAAGGACCAATATAAATAGTGGGAAAAAGGGACCTGGTTTCCTGCTAACAGTTTTTCATCTGATCTTCTCTATTCCATTCCATGCTATCCCTTCTCCCAAGTCTCTGCCCTCTCATAATTTGTCTTTTTGTCACAATTTGCTGCCTTCTTTCCCATTAAATGCTGCTTTTGATTTTAAATAGTTTCTACAGATATAAAATGGTTGAATTAATAAAATTAATTATTTTCTGTTGGGGTCTCCAACACTCCTAAATTTGTTCCCTAATTTGGGGACACTTGGACTACCCCTATTGATTCAATCCTTGAGAAAATTTGATGAAGTATTGTGATTTTTTTTAAAAAATTATTATCATTGCTTTCTTTGTCCTCTCATTGGGGGCCTCCAGAGTGTCGGACTCTGGGCTACACGGAGAGGGGTGAACACATTACGATCCCACCTTCACAGTTTCCACAGTGTACAGGGGACAGAGACACAGAAAGTGACTCCACAAAAGCAGAAAGAGGCATATGTGAAGTCCTAGGGCAGCCAACAGTCAATTCATTCATCCTGGAGAAAGAGCAAGGCAAGTTATTAATAGGAGGAAGTCAGAGTTGCTAGAGCAGGTGTGTAGGCTCCAGCTCCCCAGACATTTCCATTTCTGGCTCACTCCCAGGAAAATGTAACATCAGATCCCATTTAACCTTTGCAGCTTCTGGGAAGGAGACACAGCACCCTTAGCTATTTACCTCTGATCCTAATCAGTCGCATAATTGCTGCTCCAGTTTTCTTGAACCCCTAAATGAGCTATGGCTGCAGTTGCTCAATTATTATTTTCAATGCAACCAGTAACAATATTTTATAATTTATTTGTCCTTCAACATGAAGCTTGGCTCTGGATTATGATGCAAATTGATGTTGCAAGTTGTATTATCTTTGCTTTCTGACTAAACAGTCAAGGACAAGTGAGGAGAGATTCCTCAAGATTTCGTTGATATTTATGATGGGCAAGTGAAACACGGATGCTGGAAAATGAAAAGGCAATTTTACGCAAGGTTTCTACAGGCCCAATGTGGAGAAAAAGCCAGGAATTTATTTAAATCTTTCTCACTCAATACCTGTTTTTCACCTGAGGGGTTCACTTGAAGAATGGAGAAGCTCATCCAGTTAGTGTAGACCATGTTCACAGCCTCTAAATATCACAGTGTTAATGCTTTTGAACCAAGGGAATAAAGATAATGATGTCAATACATTTGGAAACTGTAGCTTTGCCAACTCTTCCCCCCCCCCATACACAAAGCAGATGAGGGGAAAAAAGCCTTTTTTAATGCTTTTTTCCAAAACATTGCATTACATTCAGTATGTTAGTAGCTAGTACAAGTAGTGAATAACAAAACCTATTTTTGTGTGTAGATGCAGCCACAGGAAGTAAACAACATCACAACATTTGTAAAAAAAATAATAGACTAAAAAATATATTGGCAGTATATGTCTTTTCCTAGGAATTCTAGTTACAAAAATGTACACCTCAGCAAAGGGAGTTGGGAGTACACGGGATAGATTTAGCTATATTTACAGAAACACTATTGTTAGGTTCATCTGTGTGGATGTTCCCTGGTCCCCCGGTTCCCAGTCAAGGATGAGTACTGCTACCAAGTTGAGCCAGTAACAGAGCAATCACAAACACAGAGCAATTTTATACAAATAGTTTATCACATAAAAGAAAGAATGAAAGTACGGAAGAAAGCTAAACAAAGTGAAAATACCATTCCAGAGATTGTGGAATAGGTCAGTCTCCCGAAGTGGAGACAGACACTGAAGGTTGAGCACACGCTGCCTTTTATAAGCCCACTAGTTTGTCCCACCTTTCTCCCTTTGGGGGTGATTGACAGGTTGGTGTTACATAACAGATCACATGACAGGTTACATAACAGTTTCCCTTCTGTGCGTGTGTCTTCCCCAGAATTCTTTACGTGGCTCCATCCTATTATGCTAATTAGATGTAATGAGCTCTAGGTCAGTTAAAGGTTACTAGGAACTTTTTACTACGTATGTTCCCACCAGGGAACAGTTCTTAGCTGCAGTTTGGCTCCTAGCTACAATGTGGTTCCTGCTCTCCACCCTTGCCACCTGTTTACCCTCCACCAGACCTAAGACTATTGGCAACAGAAAAAAAAACGAAAATCTAAATGTCCAGTAAAAGGGAATTGGGTAGTAAGTTTCTATACATACATATAACTATATAACAATTATAGTACTTTATCATGGAAATATATTCATGACATACTTTTAGAGAAAATAATAAGCAGATTGAAAAATATGTGTAGATTGAATTATATAAAATTGTTGTTTTTGTAGGTCAAAAATGGTTGAATATCAGTAACTTATACCAAAGTATGATTCCATTTTTATAAATAATAAAAATAAAACAATTGCGTTAATGTATATGCTTGTGTGCACAAAGACTCTGAAAATATATTTGCCAAGGTTTGCAAGGTTGTCTTCAAGATAATAAGCTTAAGAAATTTACTATTATTAATAATTATTATTATATTTATTCTTGTAATTTCCTTTTATTCTTCCATATTTTCACACTTTTCTTTAAGAAAAATATAGTCTTTCATAATAAGGAAAACTAAAATATACTTCATTTTGAAAAACTTAAGAAAGAAAAAATTTGATGCCACAAACTTGTGTGGGTGTTCTTTTCTTTCAATAATAGAAACTCCTTCTGCTATTATCCTTTATTCAGTCTTCATCTCTCTTCTTTTTACTATAGTAAAAGAACATTTCCTGCATTCCAAAGTAGACATTCTAAAAAAATAGCCAGCAAAATGTGATTAAAGAAGAAAAGAGTACATTGTTTGACTCCCCATTAATTGACCAACCTTTTTAATCAGAATGTTCTCTGTTCCCAAGCAAATTTGCCTGTATCAAGAATTTGGCTAACACACATACACACACACACACATTAATGCACACTGACATACATCAGTCGTTTATGTTTTGAGTCATTTTTAGATAGCTGCTGGCTGGTGTAGTAGACACGGTTGCTAGAAACCTGTTGTGAATAACAAACTGAGGACAAAAGATAACCTATTTATATTTCAAATTAGTGCAGAACTGAGTTCACTGCCCACGTGCCAAAATGCTTCTTGCTCTCTTCTTTTCTTCAGTCTATTTCCATTATTTTTTTTTTTTTTCCTTTGGAGCTTGGATATCTTTGCAGACTCTCATTCCCACTTCGTTCATATAGTCTGTGGTTTTTGGATGTCCAGACTCCAAGTTATTCAACACTTTCAGTACCTACTATTATCTTCCTGACACTGTTGTTCTCTGCAAGTACTGTAGACATCAATACACATTTAGCCCAATCTCCTAGTGTATTTACACCTACTGTTATCATAACTGACAAATGTAAAATGATGATCACAATTATAGCCTAGAGAAAGTACAAGATCTTCAATCAGCAAAGAAAAATTAGATTATCTGTACTTGACTGTTCTTCCTAACAAAATGATACATTCATATTAGAGAAAATTTTTCTTAAACAAAACATGAACCAAAATATTTTTTACTGTAATTTAGATGACGATTCTCTTTCAATCACATGGCTGACTGTGTTTGGGCCTTGCATAAATTGGGCAGCAGAACTCAATTATTTTGCTGGTTTCCATAAGAAATCTGTTCCCATACAGCATTTCATAATTAGAGTTGTCTTTACTGAAGATATATTCAGATTGTACCAGTGTACCTTTTTATTTTCCCCAAAGCCCACCTGACATCTCTGTTTTTTTCTATTCTAGTAGTTCTCAAGGTTTTGTATATATCACTTGTGATGCCTGTTGAACATGCGGATTAAGAAGCTTCATGTTGTGAGATTTTGATTCAGTTGATCTGATGAGGTTAAAGAACTTGAAATTTTACAAGGCAACCCAGATATTTTGATGCATTGTCAAATTGGGAAAAGAATGCTTACTTTACCAAATGGCCAAATGAAATTTTTTGTCCATTTTTTACTCTTCCTCCACTAATTGCTCAGCCTTTCTGTATTCTTTAGAACACTAGATATCCCTCCACAATCTCAATATTAAATTCTTTATCATTTTACTATGAAGGGCATCTTTGGTTATCTGAGCATTTCTTTGGGACCTTAATCACTATTCTAAGAACTTTAAATAGCAAATCCCTTCCCAAGAGAGTAATTCACCTCCTTATATGAAGTTAAAACCTCATTTTATCAGAAAATTAACAGATGTTCTAATTCAATGAGTAATTGATGTATTTGGATTTTTTAACCTCAAAGACTAATTTTAGTGAGGCCTACTAATAGCTGAGACTAGATGTGTCTTAGAGACAAAGAATTATTTTCATGGTTTTAGTATATATACTTTCCCATCAGTATTTAGTCCAAGAGATAAAAAGATAATAACCACATATTTAAACTCCCTAAGATTTTTTTAAATGCATTTCAGGAAATAATAGCTGTGGCATTTTTTTGCCTCTGAAGCTACCACTCAATGAAGAAGTTTGCTCTATGGGTAAAAATTTGGAAAATGGAGTCTACCTGCCTCTACCTCAGAGCCAAAGAACCTTCTCTCTGTTCAAGTTGAGATATAGAGTTCCCAGCTTCTCAGGATTCAGAAATTTCTGGCCCATCTGTGATATGCAGTCTCAAAACACAAAACAGCTGGAGAGATGATATGAACAGTTCATCTTTCCTTATTTATGTTTGAAGGCTAAGGCAGTGTTTATGGAACAAAGAATTTGTTTAAATGAATGTCTGAACATTGTGAATTCCTTGTCACACTTTATCTGGCTTCACAATTGATGTAGTGAACCAAGATCTCTCTATACATATACTCACATGCATACATATACACATAGGCATGTAGTCATCTACATATACATGTATATATATCACACAGAAATTGCTATTTTTCTGTATGTACCTAGGGAAATCTCCGAATGTATTAAGCCCACTGTATTCATTTATCCAAAGCCTAAGGGCAGACTGGCACGATGGAATATGAGTATAACATGAAAGTAATATTTATCACAAAATCATGGCTATTAAGAACCTTACATTCTTTGAGTGGAATGTGCAATTTGAAATTAAAAATCTCATAACTGAGTAATCTTCATTTTAAAAGAAGAATGTTCTCATAAATCTTTTACCAAAAATGGTTTGTAAAGACAATTTACCATTTTCCTCAAATTTAAAAATCATAATTGCAAGGGAAGCTTTGTGCAGAGAAGTTTGGGATGAAAATATAAACATCCACTATTTTCATGTTACTGGAAGATGTTGGATAAACAGCTCTGATCTGATTAATTCCTTGACTTTTCTCAATCTAATTTATCAATGACAGCTAAAAGTTTCTTGCAAACTATATCCTTCACCTTTGAATTGATCAGAAGTATTTGTTTAGGCAAATAATTTAACATTCTGATTGAATCTTGACTGAAATTTGGACTTTCAGGGGCCTCAGAGCTTCAGTGTGCTAGGTTCTCAGTGGTCTTTGATGCATCTGCCCTATGTGAAACTTTTGGAGGACAAGGAAGCTCAGAATTGACTAGCAGTTGGCTGACTTTGGGCCTGTGAAGTGCCTACTCCGGTGGTGCAAGAGTTGTCTACAAAGGGCAAAATCCTCAGTTCTCAAAAGCACTCAGCAGTGTCGATAGATTATTTCTTGAGAGTCACATCAGATTTATTTGTATTTCTTTTTATCTGATTTAAAAGAAATAATTGAAATAGGTCTAAGATAAAAGTATCTTAAAACTTCAACTTATTAAAAACAAACTAAACTCACTACTCCTAAGCCTTCACAGAGATTTACTTCAGTCTCTCACATGACATTGAAAGTGCTAATAGCCAACTCTTTTCCTGGCTCCTATTTGTGGGTCCTTGTTCTTCTGTTTAACTCTAAATTAACATATTTGTGTCTGTTGTGCATGTGTGCACACATTCCTGTGAGTTCGTGTATTACTTTGATGAATGTTAATTTATATTAATCTAACTGAAATAAAATTAGAAAAATCCGATTTTGTTGATCCATTTAAAGTTTGAATATGTTTGTATGTTAACTTATTCCAGGTTTGTGTTTTATTTTGTTTCAGTGATCTTTGCTACTTGAGGGCCTAGAACAACATTGTAGGCACTCAACATGTTGATGTTATATAATAAATTAATTGGTAGGAAAAAACAAAGGCAATATTTTATTAAAATATTTGCATTTTACAAGTCTTTGATTTTGCTCTAGAAAATTGAAGCTAGGGTAACAATTTGATGCACTCATGTGTCTATTAACACTTGCAAGTAGCAAAAGTTTGCCTTGACAACTAAAGTGCAAGTGCTTTTTAAAATATGTTACTCTCATGATTTTTAGGCACTTACATGGCCTTTAACAAAGTTAGATACACTGTGTTATTATATGCATATCTCTACCCCAATTAATTATGATTTCTTGAATTAGCTCTTAAAAATCTATGTGAATAAGGACCAAATCTTTCATCATTTTGTAGTCTCTCACATTGTTTCACATAGTACCTTACACACAGGTGTCACTAAAGGAATGTCTATTGAATTGCTCCAGCTAGGGATAGAAAGATCAATCAATGATCTTGGAGAATACACCAAGAATTAAATAGATGGTAAGGTATATTATAAAGATAAAAAATTTACTGCACAGGATGAATTCTGCTTCCAGCAATGGTGGACTGGTTACAAAATTCATTTAGAGCAATGGAAATGCTGGAATAAAGTACTGAAAAAATCTAAATGAGGGCATCAGATAGATACAAAGGCAAGATGGAGTCTTGCTAACATCCAAGAGAAGGTTGATCTCTGAATTTTTTATGACTGGAGAAGAAACCTGATTTAAGACTTCTATTTCTGGCTGTAATAGAGTAACAGAGACTGGATTTACCTATCCACCTGGAACATTCAAAAAATAGGGCAAATAAATTGTACAATGCTTTCAATACACTGGATATCAGGCAAAAAGGTCAGTCATCCCCTAAGTGATGAGAAAGATACTAGGTGAGTCCTACCACTGCCCAACTTACTGCCTTGAGAGAGTTTCCAGGCTATGGTGCTGGAAGGAGAAACTGATGCAGAGCCTGGTGGACTGCGAGTTAAGGAGCTAGAGACGTGAATCCAGGGAGACCAGCTGGGGTTCACAGAGAAGAATAAGAATACTGAGGAGGAGAAACCTACAAATAAAGAGAACTCCAAAGAGTTTCAAAGGATCCTCCTCAAGTATTCATCTGAGTAATGATCAGCATATATACGTGAGGAAGCTACACAAGGCTGGGAAAGAACATCTGAAAAGGGTTGAAGGAACCAGTGCCTGAAGATCACACAGGGCCAGGATTAGTACCTCTGCACACCACTGAGATGGAAAAATTCATGGATCACTTGGAAGTGTGCTGAGAAAGGTCTTGTCTCAATAGACAGAAATAATTATCTCTACAAAAAGCACTGCCCTGTTTCTGCCTAAAAAATCTTAGATGCAAATAGTGAAAGGATCAAATAGTTTTTAACTATCTTAACTGTGCCCAAAACAAAGCTCGAGACTATTTATAAATGTTCAAAAATATCCAGCACTCAACAAGGTAACATTTACAATGGCTAGTATCCAATCAAAACTTACCAGGCATAGAAAGAAGCCGGAAAATTCAACCCAATAAATGCCTAAATTAGAACAGAAGAAAGGTCTAAAATCAATAGCCTCAGCTTCCACCTTGAAAAGCTAGAAAAAGAAGGTCAAATTCAACCCAAAGTAAGCAGAAAATAGGAACAGGAAATAATAAATCTCAGAACAGAAGTCAATGAAATAGTAAACAAGAAATAGTTGGGGAAAATCAATGAAACCAAAAGCTGGCTCTTTGAGAACATCAATAAAATTGATAAGCCCCTAGCCAGATTGATTGGAAAAGTAGTTATAAATTAAAAATATCCAGAATGAAAAAGGTGACATCACTACAGATTTTATGGGTATTGAAAGGGTAATAAGGAAATAGTTTGGACAACTTTATGCCAATAAATATGACAATATAGATGAAACTGAAAAATCCTTTAAGGCCACAAATAATCAAAGCTTCTCTAAGAAGAAATAAATTGCTTTATTAATGTATAACTTTAAAGAAATTGAATTTATAATTTAAAGCCTTCCCAAAAAGAAATTTGCAATTTCAAGTGGTTTCACTGATAAATTCTACCAAATATTTAAAGAAGATATGATAACAATTCTTCATAAATTCTTCCAGAAATTGAAAAGAAGGGAATATTTTTCAACTCATTTTATGAGGCTAGCATTTAACTGATATCACAACTATAAAACATACAAGAAAAAAATAATGGATATCAATTATGAACATAGGTTCAAATATTATACACAAAATGATAGCAAATCAAATCCAATAATATACAAAAGTATAATACATTATGACCAAGTGTGGTTTATTCTGGGAATACATGACTGGTTGCACGTTCAAAAACCAGTCAATATAATTCACCATATTAACAAACTAAAAAAAGGGAAAATATATAATTATCCCATTAGACAAAAAAAAAATACTTTGAGAAAATCCAACATCCATTCTGGTAAAAACTCTCAACAAAATAAAAATAAAATGGAACCTTTTTAATCTAATAAAAGATATATCCTACAACCACAGCAAACATCATCATGTATAGTGATGAAAGACCAAATGCTTTTGGCCTAAGATTAGAAACAAGAGAAGAATTACCACTATCATCACTATTATTCAGTATTGTACTGGAGTCTTTGGCTTGTTTCTTCATATCTTCACAGTGTTTTGGAAAAGCACTCATTTTTAAATTTGATGAGGTTCAGTTAATCAATTAACTTTTATAAAGGCAATAAATTCCAATTTTTATGTCATATGTCAAAAATTTTGCCTTATTCAAGGCAAGCTATTTTCCCAAAAGCTTTATAGTTTTGAGTTTTATGTTTATAGATATAAATATATAAACCATTTTTTGTTCAGTTTTGTTTACAGTGAGAGGTAAGGTTTGAGGTTATTTTTTCTTACAAATGTGTATTAATTGTTCTATCATAATTTGTTGGAAAGAATATCATTTTCCTACTTTACATCCTTTTTAATATGTGTGTAGCTCTGTTTCTGAACTTTATCCTGCTTTATTGTTCTATTTGTCTAACTTGATGCCAATACATACTTATTATAATTTTTTCATGAGCCTATAAAATCAAACTGTTTCTTCTTTTTGAACATTTCTTTGACTATTCTGTTTCCTTTGCATTTCCATAAGAACTCCAAAATACATTTGTCAATTATTTCAAAAACCTTGCTGAGATTGTGATTGATATTGCATCATAGATTGATTTGAAAATAATTGACATCATAACAATACTGAGTTCTCATAACCATGTACATGGTATATCTCTACATTTATTTAGGTCTTACTTAATTTTTCTCAGCAATATTTTGTAGCTTTCAATGTTTAGGTCTTTCACATCTTTTATCAGATTTATGTTTACATATTTCATATTTTTATACTATTATAGGTGGTATTGTTTTTTAATTTCAATTTCTGATTGCTTGTTGCCAGTAAATAGAAATATAATTGATTTTTATATTGATCTTATATTGTGCAACATGGCTCAACTCACATATTTTTTCTGTTAACCTTTTTATAGATTTCATCAAATTTTCTACATAAATACTGTCTGCAAAGTTTTACTTCTTATCTTCCAATATGGATGTATTTTATTTCTTTTGCTTGCCTTTTTTGCATTGTCTAGAACTTCCACTGAATAAAAATGGTAAGCTTATTATTCTCATCTTGTTCCTAATTTTAGAGGAAAAGTATTTAGTCTTTCACTATTAAATATGTTGGCTGTATTTTTTTCATAGATGACTATCAAATTGAGGAAATTCTCTTCTATTTATTTCTATTTTGTGGAGCATTTTTATCACGAAAGATGTTGGATTTTGTCAAATGCCCTTCCTGCATCTATTGAAATGATGATATGGTTTTTATTTTTTTGTTTTTTGTTTACTTCAATCTGGTGAATTATAGTAATCGACTTTTGACTATTAGGCCAAGCTTGCATTCCCAAGATAAACCCTGTTTGGTCATGTTTGGCAGTTTCTTAAAAAGTTAAATATCTGTCATATAATCTAGCCACTCTACTTTTAGATACTTACTCAAGTGAAATAAATGTATATGTCCATACACACCATATTTCTGACAACAGACTTGTATCTAGAATATATAAAAAACTGTCAGAATTCAACAATAAGAAAACAAGCACTACTAAAAAAATGAGTAAAAGACTTGAGCAGACACTTTATTAAAGAAGATAAACAGATGGCAATAAAGTATGTGAAAATATCCTTAATCATTAGGAAGATGCAAATTAAAACTACAATAATACTGCACACCGTTGGAATGACAAAAAAGAAAGGAAAAACACACAATACCAAGTGCTAAAGAGGATGTGAAGTCACAGGAAACTTCATGCTTTACTAGTGGGAGTATAAAATGTACAAGCAGTAAGAAAAAAATATTGACAACTTTTTCATAATATTAAACATACATTTACCATATTACCTTGAACTCCCAGTTATAGTTATTTACTCAGGAGAAAAGAATAGCTTACATTCACAAAAACCTGAATGGGAAAACTTAGCAGTAATTACGAAAAACTAGAAAGAACTCAGACAGCTTTCAACTAGTGAATGGATAAAGACACTGTGGTGCATCCATACAGTGGGGTACTAACTACTCAGCAATAAAAAGGAGAAAAATGTTTACTCATACAATGCTCTAGTTGAATCTCAAATTCATGCTGCTTAGTGAAAGAAGTAAGAGCCAAAAGGTTACATATTGTATAATGTGATTTATGTGAAATTCTGAAAAAGGCAAAACTCATGAAATTACTGAGCAGTGGTTGCCAGGTGGTAGGTGTTGGAGGAAATGTTAGGGAAAGGTGGGGGAAATTTGGGGGGTGAAAGAACTGTTCTATATCATTGTGGTTGGGGGCTAAAACTTCATGCATTTATCAAACCTATAGAACTGTCACACCATTTTTCAAATGGCTGCATCACTTTACAGTCCCATCAGCAGTGTGTGACGGTTCCAGTTTCTCCACATCCTCACCAAGACTTGTTATTATCTGACTTCTTGATTGTAGCCATCCTAATGAGTGTGAAGTAATATTTCATTGTGGTTTTGATTTGCATTTTGTTGGCAACTAATAATATTGAGAATCTTTTCATATGTTTATTGGCCATTTGTACATATGAGAGATGTGTGTTCTTGAGTGACTAGTAATAAAACTTACTCTCATCTCCATAGACTGTATCAACTCCCTATTATGATGTTAAAGGTCTAGTAAAAAAGAACTAAATATTCATTCTGATGACCACATTGTTCCAGTAAGTTATTGGAAGACATTTCAAGATAAAAGGATATGTGAGGGTAAACTGTATGTAAAGGCAACAAATCATATCAAACATAGAGAAAGTATTCAAGTGAGAGCACTGGGAATAGAGAAAACAATGTCCTCTGCATTCAGAACTTGCTATCTTAAGACACAAACTGGAGTGATTCAATAATCTGGGAAGGTTTTGTTATTGAAGATGCTTTATTCAAATGTTAAGCATTCCTTCTAGGAATAGTATTTACTTACTTTATCAGTGTGCGTGGAGTAGCTGGGATCTCAAATTTTGTTGAAGTCTGCACAGAATTATCATGCAGACAAAGATACACACAAGTGTGCTTTATTTTGGCTAAAAGCTTATTTGCATGCCATGCACTTTCTAGTAATGTCTCCTCTTCAAAGTAGGTTTTTCCTCAAGGCAGTATTTAGAAGCTATATCTTCAGCTTTTAATAGAGAGAAGAAATCAATAAGCCATTCAAATCACTTAATATTCTCAGTTTTTCCAATGCAGATCAAAAGATGGTAGGAGAATAAAGTAACACTGACAAGGGTTATGATCAAATTGTTTTTTCCCTCAATGTAAATATAAAGTCCAAGTCACACAGGCAGGAGTTCTAATGGGGAAGGTTCTAATGTGTGCAGGTCACTCTTTCAACTGCCAAAAGGGACAGATAACTTTTTCTAGGATATGGAGGTTAGTTTTAAGAAGATTGTCTGTAATGAAATAGAGACTTAAAGGTTATACTAAGATGTCTCATGGGATAACCTTTTTTTTTTTTTTTGAGACAGAGTCTTGCTTTGTTGCCCTGGCTAGAGTGAGTGTCATGGCGTCAGCCTAGCTCACAGCAACCTCAAACTCCTGAGCTTAAGCAATCCTACTGCCTCAGCTTCCCAAATAGCTGGGACTACAGGCATGCGCCACCATGCCCAGCTAATTTTTTCTATATATATATTTTAGTTGTCCAGATAATTTCTTTCTATTTTTAGTAGAGACAGGGTCTCGCTCTTGCTCAGGCTGGTCTCAAACTCCTGAGCTCAAGCAATCCACCCGCCTCGGCCTCCCGGAGTGCTAGGATTACAGGCGTGAGCCACCTCGCCCGGCCATAATCTTTTTTTTTTTAATAAAGAGAAAAAGCAGGTAGAAGATTCTTTAAGGTTATTAGTAAATCAGTACATGTGTTCTCAGGACCACAGTAATCAATGCTTATTCACTATTAATATTTTAGATTAGGATGAGTGTGCCCTAAAAAGCTGCACAATTTCTTATGGGTATCCTTGAGGTGGAAACTTTCACATTTCTGGGTATATATTGCAGGGAAGGGCTGGGACCAGGGTCCCTCTTAGCTGCCTTCAAAGTTCAAATAAGCTCACTTGTGCTATCATCAGTCCTACATTATTACAAATATTTCATGGAAACCAGCAGACATCCAAGAAATTGATAATATTAGTGATATGTTTATTGCCTCTCCTAGTCAGTTGCAGCTGCTATAACAAAGTACCATAGGCTGGGTGGCTTGTAAATGACAGAAATTTATTTCTTCCAGTTCTGGAGGATGGAAGACCAAGATCAGATACATACAGTCAGGTTCTGGTGATGACCCTCTTCTGGGTTGCAGGCTGCTGTCTTCTTGTATCTTCACATGGTAGAGCGAGGGCTAGAGAATTCTTGGGGGTCTCTTTTATAAGGGTGCTGATCCCATTCATGAGGGTTCCACCCTCATGATCTAATCATTTTCTGAGTAATTGCCAGAATAATTGCCAGAAGATAAGGAAGTGCTTAAAAAAACGATAGGACCATATCAAAAGAACACAGATTTTAGCTTGAAGAAGGCTAAGGCAGGAGGATTGCTCCAGGTCAGGAGTTCAAGACCAGCCTGAGCAAGAGCGAGACCCTGTCTCTATTAAAAATAGAAAGAAATTAGCTGGACAACTAAAAATATATAGAAAAAATTAGCCAGGCACGGTGGTGCATGCCTGTAGTCCCAGCTACTGGGGAGGCTGAGGCAGAAGGATTGCTTGATCCCAGGAGTTTGAGGTTGCTGTGAGCTAGGCTGACACCATGGCACTCTAGCCTGGGCAACAGTGAGACTCTGTCTCCAAAATAAATAAATAAATATATATATATATATATATATATATATATACACACATACACACATACATACATATATATATATTTATAATACTAGATCATACCCATGGGAATAAAATGGGAATCTATAAGTCTACACTCATGTAAATAAATATTGCTCTACTTTACAATAAAAAGTCAACTAATAAATTAGATCAATAGTATTATTTCAATTTTACAGCTAAGGAAACTGAAGCAAAGTGAAGCTTGGAGAAGTTAATCAACTTTTCCATTGTCACGGAACTGGTAAGTGATATATTCAGGCCATAAACTCAAATCTGTCTGATTCTAGAGTCCAAGTTCTTAACCAGTACATTTAGTTTCTTATTCCTGATTTTATGACTTTCAAACCAAGTCTAGATCTCCTGGCCTGATTGCTGGCTTTCTTTGAAAGTTTGGCAACCAGCCCAGTAGTTATAATCATGTCATGGAACTGTGAATCCAATAGCTATCATTATAAACTAAATTTACCTTTTATCTTTTCTCAAAACCTTCCTTACCCACCTACTCTTTGCATAAGCTTCCCCAGTTCTGACAGAAAGTCTGTGGATGGACGTTCATATTCATAAAATTTTTCTAGTTTAGTTTTTGTTTTTAGGAATTGGAATTACTGTTAATGTGATTTTGTTTTAAAGAGCTCAGCTAAACAAAACCTTCTTTTAGGAGAACCCAGTTAGCAGAAAGCAAATCCATGTGCTGCTTTCCCTTGGCTCGGAAAGAGTAGAACCAGCCAGCAACTCAGACAACAGACCGTATTTTGCAACAGACCCCAAACTAGCTGCATGCAAGACACCAGATGCCAGCCAACTTCAACCTCTCCCCATATCTCCCATGCTAGAACTTTCCTTTCTAATTACAGTAAAAGGTTTGCAGGCACAGAAAAATTCAAAATAAAATCAGACTTGTTCAAAACAGGTTCAGTCTTGAAACAGGGCAAATTAGATGTCGTCTGGGATTTTAATACCATTTGATTGACTGGCTAGCTAAGACTTGGCTCCCACACAGGCCAATAGCACTGAGATTTAAGAAAAGGTCTTTCAATTTTACCACACAATCCTCATGGCCACCAATTGACACATAGCCACAGGTCCTTCTTCATGTCACAACTTGGCAACAGTCTGTATTTTCTGCCCTGAAATACTGAAATTCTAAGCCAAATATGCAAGAGAATTAGTCATAGACTTTGTTTCTCTTTGACTTTATGTGTTAAAGGTAAATCTATGAATGTTTATAATCACAATTATGGGTTTTGGCACAGTATATTATGCCTAGTTTCATAACATTATACAGTAGAGTTAGCCAAAAACCACCGGGACTGGATTAAGAATCTGTAGGGTGCTGGGGCACTTAGGAATTTACCACTTTCCCTTTCTCCCTCCCTCTTACATAATAGACTGTTGTTAAAAGAAAAAATATTTATTATTCACAGTGAAAATCCAAAACGACTACAATTCAAGTGTAAACCACAAGTCAAATATAATGCTTCCATGGAATGTTCAATTTGAACATGAGAGATGAATGAATTAGAATGCAGTTTTTTTATAGGGTAAGTAGAAACCCTTAGCCTTTAATCTGGACCTGAATACTAGAAAGTGGCCTCTTGAAAGAAGTGTGACTTGTAAATTAAGGTGATATTCTTTCTTCAGTCCTGACTGGCAAGTTGGAGATAAGAGACCCAGATGATGATTTCTATCTCTTTTGCGTATGTTTATCTCCTGAGAGGATGCTATCATATGCCAAGTAAGAATCCTTACTGTGCAAGTGTTTCTTATCTGTAAAAATAGTAATGTTCTTCTTTAATTAGTTGTGTTAGCCCCATTCCCATCACAGCTGCTACCACCACCATCATCTTCGTCATCATCATCAATTAATACTGACTGTTCATTGAATGATAAATACTAAGTTAAATTGAAGTACACCATATGTGAAGAAAAGAACAGCAAAAATACAGAGAGTCACAGTCAGACAACTGTGAACTTTTAAGATCCGTTTCTCTCTCCCATAAATATTTATAAATGATGTGGTCTAAATCTTTCTTGCTATGATTTGCTTGTGTTTTCATCTGGACCTCATGGGATGTCTAACATTTACTGCTACTATTGCTGAAGATTCTTGATGGAGGGTCTGTAGGGGTGAAGAGGGAAAGCTTCCTCCTTCACCCTCAGAAGGTTCCCTGAAAATGAACCAACAAAAGGCAGATTGATAGGAGGAAAAAAAAGCATACAAATTATTTTAGTGTGCATAGCACCAGACAATCTCAGAAGAATGGTTACCCAATAACCCAACGAGGTACAGATCCTTACATGAGGTGGGGGAAATGTGGCAATTTGAAGAACAGTAAATGATCTGTAGGGGGAAATAAATGAGCCTAACGCTTAGACAATGATTAGTAAATAATTTTCTTTGGAGATGGAATGAGACAAATAGCAGCCAATGGTTTGGGACCAAGTTTGTCTGGCTCTAGGTGTGGTGATTAATTTTCCGTCTCTTCCTCTGTGCTATGAGTTTTAATCTTTTCTGGGTAATGAAATTTCAGGCAAGGCAATTGTGTTCCTCTATGACAGGTCTGGTTTCTAAAGTAGATGAGGGAACTTTAGAGAATAGGTTTCATCCTGTGCTTTGGGAGAGGCAGAGGATTGAGAGGTAGGAGGGATGGGGGTCAGGTCAGAGAGACCTCAGGGCTACATCATGTTGAAGAGCCAGATTTCAGGGTATTGTTTTCTGAGCCCCAACAGGGCTTATGTCTTCAGTCATTTCTGGCTGAGACTTTCTGCTTCCACTAGATTGTCACTCTCAGGCCTGATTCTTCTCACCTCCTGCATACTGTCCCTTATATTGTATCACATTGCACCTTGGTAGACCCTGCTCCGTGTTTAGACCTTTACTTTCCCCAAAGTACGTCGAGATCAAAACAGGTTTCACCAAGGGTAGAAGTTCGGTGAGTGTGTATGCGTGTGGAGGGAGAAGGTAAGGGAGATATTCAGCATATCAAAACAGAAAAACAAAACATGAAAGTTGAAAACGGTTAGGCATTCAAATTCTTAAAAGTCTCTTGACAATATTTTTCACAGGGAATGTCTTGTGGACTCTCCTGAAATCCCAGCATCCTGCTGTCTTCTGGTGTGCTCCTCCTCTCTGCCCTCCCTCATCTAACTGACTCTAACCATTCCTGCTAACTGCCTTTTCTGTCTCGGCCTGCCACACAGTCAACATTTGTGTTTGACCACAAAGAGTAAGTTATTTCCTTGTTATTCTCCTATTGTTATTCTGGACTATGTGTTTTGGCATATTTTTTATAATCGAAAGAGCAGGAGGTGATGATTCTGCTAAGCAGCAAAAACTATCCACTCTAAGAAGTAATTTTAATAAGAGAGTCTAAAATAATCATTGTGTATAGGTGTGTGTATGCATGTATATGTAAATATACATACATACTTCCCCAAAACACACACACACACACACACACACACACACACGCACACTTTCCATTCCAAATGCAAGAGTCTCCTTAGGTTGGCCTGGCTCTCACTTAAAAACAACTGATGAGTTTTACAAACTTCCCAAAAGAAAGAAAAATCCATTATGCAAATCATAACTACTAATATACATTTTGAAAAAATGTAAATTTTCTTGGATAGATGGAGAGGGCAGTTTATATTGCACGTCAGACACCAAACTTCTCTTCAGATTGTCTAAACACCTTTCTCTTCCTAGGGCAGTTACTGCCTCCTCTCTCTTTTGTCCTCACTGATACTCTCTTCTCTCTGTCTAGTTTCCCTTCATGTTTCTCCTCTTTCCCACATCTGCTCTTCTTTTCTTCCCTTGCCCAGGATCTTCTTTTCTAAGTCTTTTCATTCTTTTGTGCTGATCAACTGAGGTTTTCTTCAATTTGAGTCACCACTCATTGTCTTACTCGGCAGAACAAAGGGCCAGTATTTTTCAAAGTTGATAGCAAGGCATTAAATATTCTGGCAATATTTTTTAGATTTAACATTTATAATAATGCTAGGTGTTTCCTAATATCTCAATATTTTATATGATATGGAATAGCATAAAAACACCTGTTTGACACTTTTTATTTGAATTTTAGATCCCATTTTTAAATGGAGGTGGTCCAAGTGGCCCCTTGAAGGTAGGCAGTTGATTTACCATTTTCCACTATGGGATAAACTGAGCAGGAGTGAGACTAGAATGTCTCTCCTGAACTCCAGACCCGGCTGTCCACTGTCTACAAGGTATTTCCACCTGGTTGTTCCTCAGGGATTGTGACTCCACAGATCTTCCTCTGAAACCAGCTTCCTCTCCTGTCACTTCCTTCTCAAAAACTAGCATCCATCTTGTTGCTTAGGCCAGAAACTCTGCTCTCATTTTGAACTCTTTCCTCTATTTCTTGCTAAATCCAGTAAATCATCAGTCTTGTTAGAAAAATTGTAAAACACACATACACAGCTCTATGTCCCTTCCCAATGAGATGTTCTTAATCAGATCATCAGCTCTCAGCCTAATTAACCATTTAATCTCTCTCTCAGGCTCTGGCCTTATCCTTTCTAAATTATTCTTGTGTCTAACAGTGATCTTTCTCTCTCTCTCTATGTGAATTTATGTTTATAAAAAATAAAATAAAACAATGACTTTTCTACATTGCAAATCAGATCATGTAATTCCCCCTCTTAAAATCTCTAATGCAACACATTGGCATCCAGAGCTTAGTCGAAATTCTAGCAGGTTGAAAGGTATCCATGAACTGCTTACATCTCCAGCCCCACTTTATACTCCTCGGAACTGTAACCACATTCAACTACTTTAAGTTCCTCTCGATAGTCCCAACATTCTCTCCTGCCTCTGACCCTTTGCATATGCAGTTAGTCCTGCTTAACTGTCTGTTACTCAATGTTCAGGTCTCAGTTTGGATTTCACATCTTCCAAAAGGCTTTGCCAAACCTTCTCTAGCCCCATACCTCTGCCAACACTGGGTCAGTGGGTCAACGTCCCGCCTATAGGCTCCTGTAACCACCTATGTAACCACCCATGTCACACGAGATATTTGTCACTTGTATTAAAAATTTTCTCCTTCTTATTCTGAACTCCTCAGTAAATAATGAACAACATGGACAGAGAGAATAGCCAGCCGTGAACCCGCCTGCATTCCTAGCACATAGTAGCCGCTTGGTAAATATCTGTTGGATGATTAAGTGAGTGAATGAATGAAACTAAATGCCTCATACCTTCAAGTTGAAATCAATATCCTAAGGCAAGCCCATGTCTCAATTCGGGACCTGAATGCCTCGGGCAGTTAGAAACCCAGAGGAATAACAACCTCCTTCTCATTGACAATCATCTCGGAGTGTATGGGCAGAAAAATCCAATCGCTCCTAAGCTCTGTACTGGAATCTTCCCCCCAATACCTCTGGAAACAAAGCGCCACAGGTCTGTGTGCCATGCTGAGAAGGCAGGAAGTGGGTCTCTCTGTCAGAAGGACTGTTTCCAACAAAGACAAGAAAGGATGAATGGGCATTTCTCTCCCTCCCTCCCTTCCTTCCTCTCTCTCTTCGTCCTTCCTTTGTAGAGTCAGGGTTGAAATACACACCTATTTACTCACAAACACACACTTACAAATGACCATTTCCAGCCTCTGTTTATGGAGGAGTAGGACAAACACACAAACAGGCAGTATTTCACAAATATCTAAGGTGAGCTTTCCATTGCATTAAATATTTATCAGCCAGCGCCTGCCTGGCCATTGAGTACTTAGGTATACTTAATTTTTTTAGTATTATTTTTCTGTCCAGGGTTGAAACGATGACCTTAGCCTAAGAGAAAAAGGATTTATAATGCGTATGTGTACAACACAGCATGCTGGAAGCACCCATCTTCAACTCACCCTGTTGGCGTAAGATGAGAAAGGTGCTGTTGGGCTCAGAAACACTCTGAGCATCTGTCCGTTTTATTTGGCACCAGGGAAAAGAAAAAAAGAGGAGAGGAAGAATTGGCAACTGCGGTGTAAATTATTTGATCTTAAGGGTTGATTCACCCCTAAAGAGAAAAGGAATTAGCCTCAGGCCAGGCTGACTGGGGGAAGATCAAGTTTATTGACACTGCTCATTGGAGGAAGGCCTGGGAAGGACACGGAGGGTGTGAGGGTCCTCGTTTTTCTGGGGCAGCTACAGCCCCTAAATGTGGCAGTGATAATAAGATGATATACTGTCAGACAATGATGTGTGTGGCTTTCCTCTCCTCCCCCCAGCTATTAAAGCTGTATTCAGTGGGAGACACATAGTAATTTGTTGAAAATCACGATTTGCTACGAAACTCTCACAAAACCCCAAGAGCCCATTATATTAACAGAAGTGACAAGAAAATAAATGTTTTTGACAAGGGAGTG
Organism: Lemur catta; assembly: GCF_020740605.2. NCBI lineage: Eukaryota > Metazoa > Chordata > Mammalia > Primates > Lemuridae > Lemur > Lemur catta. The sequence continues at coordinate 51,775,260 of NC_059131.1, read as the reverse complement.
TTCCTATCTGGGGAAGATAGTTGCAATGTCGATGATTATTCAGGGAATCAAACTTATTTAAACACACTGCCTCTGATACTTAATAAATGTTATAGTGTGGCTTTTTGTGGCTAATAAAACTTGGTTTACATTCCACCCCGTGCCTACTCTGATTTGCCTCGCTGGGCTCACTTAAAGTGCATTAAGGAACAGCAAGCAAGATCAGGACGATTTGCTACAAAACTTAAATAATTCATTTATGCACCACTGCTTTCAGACTGTGTTTTTACAAATGCTGTAATGAGACAAGCTGTGAAATGTTTTACATGAGGAAAAAGGCAGCAAAGTCGCTGAAAGAATACCACCCCCCCCATGCCTTATTTCCTTGAGGTTCAGGACAAAAATAGGAAAGCAGTACAGGACTTCAACGTCTCTTATAGAATCATTTGTGCTATTTACCTAGTCCCCCATACATACAGTGTCAGCTAGGTCCCATTTATGCTTTTTCATGAACTAGAATGAAAGCCTTGTCATATTTGAGAAATTAAATTCCCGAGTTAATCTATAGAATTGATATAAGTCCAATCCAATTCCCAAAAGTATATTTTAGGAGAAGGACTTCACACAATTATTTTAAAGTTTATCTAAATAAATAACTGGGCAAAAATATCTGACAAATATTATAAAATTAAAAAATGTCATTCACTTGAACTGTTAGATAATAAAGCATCTTATGAAGCAATAATATTTAAGAGTGTGGCACTAATCACAGAACAAATAGACAATCAGTGAAACAGCCTAAAAAGTCTAGAAACAGGTAAATAATATTTACATATTCAATAGACAATAGAAGCAGCACTGCAAACCAATGAGAAAAGGAGGTTTCATTTTTTTAAAAAGATTCATTATCTTATTTGATAAATTGTATTCACAGAATTTACCAATTTAAATTCCAAGTAGAGGAATGACTTAAGTATCACAAGTGAAATCATAAAAATTCTAAGAAAATAAATGAACATCTTGAAGATGGGAGGATCATTTTAGGCACAACAACAAAGAGATGAGCTACAAATAGAAAGATTATTAGATTTTATTACTGAGAAATATAAAAATGAACATTTGTATGTAAGAACACTATTAACAAAATTAAACGGTAAAAAATTAAAAATATTTTGAAATTGTAGGAAAGGGTGTTAATATTCCCATTACATTAGATTTCTTACATATCAAAAAGAACCAAATTTGTTTTCTTAATGGGTAAAGGATATGATTAGACAAGACAGAGAATATGAGCTACATAAAATACCAAGATACTCTGTTTGTTTGTTATTCCTTGTCCCAATAGCAAGGATAAAAAGACTATTAACTGTTAATATTGAGTAGGGTATGGGGAAAAAAAATTCAACCTCCTAAACTTCTGACAAAGTGTTAGCTTTCATTTTTTTCTAAAGGTAATATTCTCAAATGACTGTGTGCTCCAAAATAGTTTTAAAAATACATATTTTGAAATAAATTTTTTCTTCTAGGAATTAATAAGTGGAAGCAGTAGAGAATTTGCCAAATATGTATGTATAAAAAAATTTATCACATAGTTATTCATAAGGGTAAAAACTTAAGGAAAGCAAACTTATCTCAAAGCAGGATACTTACATGTTATGGAATATATAGCTATTAATAATTTTAGGAAGAAATACTTATTAATACATGCAAATATTCATGATATTTTTGAAGCAAAACACAGGCAACAAAACAGCACACCAGCTATGCTACTAATTTTATGTAAATATATATAAAAATACATGTACACATACACACACATAGAAAATGGAGACACTTCTAGTACATAAGGACACAAAAAGGATGAAAGTAAATGAAGGAAAAATTATGCCAGGTAACTATTAACCAAAATAAATCTGATATAGTTATATTAATGTCAGACAAATTAGTCTTTAAAGGAAAACCATCTTGATGATGTTCAAGTCAGCAGGAAGCTAAATAAAATCCTCAACTTGTATGCACTTAATAACAAAACTTCAAAATACATAAAAGAAAACTCAACCAAACAAAGAGAAATTATAAGTCAATTGCCAGGTGAAATATGATATATTAAGGAGATGAAAAATTGATAAATTCACAGAATATTTCAAAAGTATAATTAATAAGCTTAATCTAATAGACATAAACAGAAAAGTTTCCCCTCCTCTCAACTACCTCTGACTGGAGAATAACATAAATTCCAAGGGTACCATGACATTTGTGAATATTAACCATTTTAGTGGCTTTAAAACAAGTCTAAATAATTTGTAAAGGACAAGGTATCACAGAAAACACATTCTCTGCAGTATAATTGATTTATTAGGAAGAGATAATTATGAACATTTACATAGATTCCTTCAGAAGACAGAAAACAAGAAATGCTCTTCAACTACTTTTATGAGGCTACTGTAACAAACTTCAAGTAAAAAAAATTACAGGCCAATTTCGCTCATGGCCATATATGCAAAAATCCTAAATATATACATTTGCAAACATAATCTAGGAATGTGTAAAAGCTACCAAGTTGTTGTAGCTCAGTTATGCTAAAAAAGGTGGTTTTAAAGTTTAAAATATCAACAGTATAATTTAGTACATTAACTGATTAAAGGAAAAAAACACATAGACAACTCAATATGAAGCAGAAATGTTGTTTGACAAAATCCAGCATTCATTCATGATTTTTATTTGAACTTCTTGACAAACTAGTAATTGAAGAGACTTTCTGTATCCTAACGCAAGTTAGTTATAAAAGAAAACCCACAGCAAACATCATTTTAATGGTGAAAAATTAACATTTCTTTTAAAATCAAAAACATGCCAGGGATACCTACTATCACCACCTTTGTTCACCAATATAGTTCACCAACACAACACAGTAAGACAAGAAAAATATAAAATTATAGTGATTGCAAAGGAAGAAATAAAACTATTATTATTTGTAGATAATAGGATTGCTTATATAAAATCTCAGAAGAATTTATAAGAAAACTATTAGAATTAATAACTGAATATGTCAAGGTTACCAAGTATTAAGTAAAAATACAAAATTCAGTTGTATTTCTATATATTGGCCATACACTTTTATAAAAATCAACATATATCATATATAATCACAAACAAACAAGAATATAGGAATAATTTTTTTAAAGATGTATAAGACCATTATAAAGAAAATTATGAATTTTTACTTAAAGAATAAAGAAAACTTAATGTAGACAAATAACACATTCATAGATAGGAATAGTCAATATCATAAAATATCAACACTTCCCAAATCACATAACGATTTGATGTAATTTTTATCAAAATTCTAATAATTATGTGTAGTGCGTGTGTGTGTGTGATTTGACAAAATAATTCTAGAGCAAAGGGTAAAGAACAGTCAAGAAATTACTCAATAAAGTAAGGCAGGGTGTGGGAATAGGGGAGAACTTAACTTAGCAAATGTCAAGCCTCATATAAAAGAATATTTAGGCAAGAAACATCTCACTTGTATGAGGCAACTTGATACATGACAGAGGTAAGGCTGAAGATGAGTGAAGAATGCAAGTGGTGAAGCAACAATTTCTTATGCACACAGAAAAAATAAAACTGGATTCCTAATTCCAGCAATATAAAGAAATAATCCAAATGTATTAAGGATAAAAAAGTGAAAGATAAAATTTAAAACTATTATAGGACACATATAGGAGAATATCCTTATGATCTTAGGAGAGTTTTTCAAACAAGACGAAAAAGGCTTACAGTAAAAAAAACAAATCGAGTATAATAAAAGTAAGACTTCTACTCATCAAAAAAGAAAAACTATAAAAAGAATAAAAGACGAGCACAAACTGGAAGAAGATATTTACTACACATCTAATTGTCAAAGAATTATCATCGAGGATACGGAAGGAGGTCTTTAAGGAGCAAGGGGGAAGAAAAAGAGAGGAAGGAAAAGAGGAAGGGAAAGGAGAAATGGAAGGAAAAGGGAGGAGGAGGAAAGATTTGTGGATCTTAAGCCTATCAGAGAGATAGAGATGAAAATACAGATTTGTCATTTGCATATGGAAAGAGAATTACACGACTAAAATAGTATATAAGGGTTTTCATCCAGGAAAATCCTTACAAATGAAACAGAAGGGACTACAGCAGTGGTCCCCAACCTTTTTGGCACCAGGGACCGGTTTCATGGAAGGCAATTTTTCCACAGACCAGGGAAGGGGGCAGCGGGGGTGGGGGTTGCAGAGCTCAGGTGATACTGTGCGGCCCGTTTCCTAATGGGCCACAGATAGGTACCAGACCGCAGCCCAGGGGTTACCCAGCCTGAGGGACTACAGGACAAAGACCAGAGAAAGAATCCAGATGTCAAACATGATGGCAAAGGAGCCAGGGAAGGAGATAGAAAGCACAGAAAATAGAGAACCCAACTCTTTACAAAAGAGATACTTCTGTTCTCAGGGAAAAGGCCTGAAAGACTTCTGTCTTCTTTCAAACCAGGGTGGAAAGATTTCAAAGAAAAGTAGAAAAACGCTGCCTTGAGAATCTCCTACAGTTCCCAAATCCATAGCTATAAATGAACTATGAGATACGGCAGACTTCATTTTATAAACAAGAAACAGTTCTCAGACAAAAAAAAAAAAAAAAGACTTGTATTTGGCTCTAAAATTAAAATTCATGGGATTTGATAAATTACATTTTTTTTGTACTCCAAGATATCTGGCTTTCTATGCTTTTCCATATTGCCTCCGATTAGGGTATTACATTAAGGTCTAATAGACCCCACCTCACCTGTGCTACCTCTCTTGAGCCCTTAGGTCAACTCTCTGCTCTTCAGGAAAACAGACTGGAATGTGATTTTCTGGTTCTGCTCCTCCAAGGAAAGAAATGTGTATCTGATTAGCCTATTTGAACCATACACTGGATACATTCTGATGGGGCTTGTGTTAGTCTGCTTGGGCTATCACCACAAAATACCATAAACTGGGTGGTTCAAATAACAAAAACTTCTTTTCTCACAGTTCTGGAGGCTAGAAGTCCATGATCAAGGTTTGGGAGGGTCCATTTCTGGTGAGGGCTCTCTTTCTGGTTTGCAGATGGTTGCCTTCTTGCTGAGCCCTCACATGGCCTTTCCTTTATGACAGACAGAGAGAGAGAGAGAGAATGAGACTCCTCTGGTGTTTCTTCTTATAGGGAGACTAATCCTATTGAACCAGCCCTATCTCCGAATGCAGTCACATTGAGGGTTAGCGTTTCAACATAATAATTTTGGGACAACACAGTTCAGCCCATAGCAGGGCTCACCTTGCTGAGAAAATTTAAGAGTCAGGACAATCCAGCACCTCATGTCTGTGGGTCCTGAAAGGATTCCGGAGAGTGTCTTAAGGACGTAAGGCTGACCTCATTCTTTTTCTGATGTTAAAGTTGGTCTTTGTAAATGCTTTAAAAGTACAACAATACCTTATTTTTTCCCAGTTAATGTGAATAAACATTTATTACTTACAAATAGAAATAATTAATTTGTACTGCGAGTTTATGTAGGGCTGAACATCTCTCAATCACAGTGAACCCTAAATAATAACTTGGAACATCTGTAAGTAATATTTACATAGAAAGGATGCAAGAGCATCAGCTGAAACTGTAAAATCACTTGAAAACTGAGCATGTCAGAGTATGAAGAGTTTTCTGGACAGGCTCTTGGAGCTTACAGCTTACTCCCAGAGAAGATTTCAGAAAGCCATATAATAACTCCCTGGACACCCTGTTGTGTGGGAAGGTGGGGGCCGTTGCACTGTGGTGGGAAGTTCAAATACGGGGGCTGATATTAGCCACAGCTGTAACCCTAATGCCTTGTCTCTTGAATTCTGTCCCAATGAGGCTCTTCAGTATTTGTGATTATCCCAAGAAGAAGAGAAAGACACAAAAAGCTGAAAGATGGAAACAATTAAAGGAGCACTGGAAGAGGCTGCAAGCACACAGCTCTCTTGTTTGTGCTTTAACAATAAAGATGAAAACACCAGAGGGAAGAGAATTCTCTCTTCACCTCCATGCAGCAGCTGCAGGAGCAGACCCAGCAAGATTATACTAGTGTTGCTGAGGTCATGAGAGAAAAACAGGAATGAAGCCATAGCCACTTGCCCCAGGCAGTGGTGGAGGTCAGAGCAATGAGAGGAGAGGAGGGCAAGCAGCTAAGGGAGGTTGGTAGAGGTTTTTGGGAGGACTTGAGAGAGATCTCAGGAACCCTTGGAATGGAAGAGGAGAATTGATATGGCTGGAGTCCTCAATATGCCTGAGAGTAGTGCTACTATGGCATACATTGTTCAACTTTCTTCCTTAGGTGAGTGCAGCGTTCTAAGGCATGCAGTTGCTTGGAGATCTGTAAGTATGTCCAACTGCAATGTTGGTCCTAGTTCTAGAGCACAAGTCTCAAAGAGGCAGGCCACATCAGTTTAACTGTCTACAGTGCTTAAAATGTGCACCATATAGACACAACTGAAAGATCACAGAAGATAACTTTTTGATGGCCCAAGCTAATCAGTGATGCGTAGGCTGCAACTCCTGAAAACCACAGAAGAGGAGGAGGGTGTGATTCAACAGCTGTACATTGATAGGTCTTGCTATTCATATGAATGCAGTGGTCTTACACAAGTCATTCCCCTTACATGTGCGTGCTTACACACACACACACACACACACACACACACACACACACGCAAGCATGCATGAAGGCAATTGTTTATTCTTCCTTTAACTGCATCTCCCACCTTCCCACTCCCCACCCCCCAATACCCACACTAACTGTGGTTTTAAAGCATCTGTTTGTTCAAGCTTAACTTTGATTTCACATCAACCTCGTTCACTTGGATGTAAATGTTGAGATAAAGAGAAATCATTATAGGTATCAGGGAAGGGTGGAGGAAGGAGGAGGCTGAATCACAGGATGGGGTGCCCCAGCCCAACACCTCACCATCTTCCCCCAACAACAGAAGAATTTGCTTTTATGTAGATAAAATATTGGCTAAATCTTCCAAGTCAAGATTCAATTTGGTTGCTAGTGTGGGAAAATATCCAGAATTAACCCCGATGGACTTTCCCTGAGCAGGAGAGGAAAGATACAATAGCAAATAAACATATAGACGTCTCCCAGTGCACGAGGCTAAAAATGGCCACGACTGGAGCCCAGCCTGAAAGCTGCATCAGCTGCTTCACCTCAACTTTTTGCCCTTTTCTGAACATGCACATATTTATAACCTGGGTTTCCCAAACAGATTACTCTGTATTTCCGGCATCTGGTTTATGGATTTTTTTTTTTTTTTAACATACTACAGGCAGCCAAACGGTAAAGCTAGTAGGATTCCGTTTGAGGAAAAGGAACTCTGGCAGAGTGTTGTAAAATAACAGCACATTAGCTACTTGGAAGCAGTAGCACAGCTCCAGAGACTTCAAGAATGTTGGAAGACTTTGAGAGGCTTTAATTAGGAAGATGCGACTGGACTGTGTTGTAAGTTTTGGCAGAATATTGAAACGTTGTCTTCCATGAGTATGGGGAGAATTTCACCAAAGAGTAAAAGGTGAAATGTTGTTTTAATTTTGCCTTCATTTTATGACGGTGTCTCCCCTGTAGAAAAATGGTGTGGTTCCATTTATGCAGAGACCTAGTTATTGTATCTTTGTTGCTTCCATTTCTATCAGCAAACAGAATCAAGACAATGTTAAAAACAGGTGTCCTTTTTCCAGTGGAAGGTCTTGTTAAAGTTTGTGTCACAGCAACATTTTTGTTAAGTGAATCCTATGACACTGTTTAATTCCATTATAAATGCCAGAGATTCTGTGTACAGGCCCTGAATAGAATGAACTCATAGGTCAGAATATTGAAAATTTCCTCCAGATACTTGCTTAAAAGAACAAATCATATCTTCTGGAAAAATATTATTATTCAAGATACGATTAAAAGTATTCTACACTCAAATCATAACATAAGAAATAGAAATGTAGATGGCGGGAAATTCTGGTGGGAGTCTCATCTCCCTCACCCTGATTTTCACTTATCAACTAATGTTAAGAAAGCAATTCCTAATGACCAGAACTTGATAGGAGGTTTTAGTTTGTTCTAATTGTCTTCTGATTACCTTAGAGTTTCCTGCTTGATATTCTGTGTAACTTGGGCAGGGGGGATGAGATGGAGTACACTTTTTCCAGACTTTTACATTAATCTCTCCAGATATCTTTATTTGTGTCCTTATGCTAAGGGGTCAAAGAGGACAGTGTAAGATGCAATATTTCAAGTGTGCATTTCCTGTTTTGCTGGGGACTTCTACTCTGGTGTTCGCAGGAACAGGTGTCATTACAAAAACAGCTATGAAACATTGATTGGGTGATGGATTGTGCATTTTGTGACTGTTCTGATTTTAACTCAAAGTTTGTTTCATTTAGCTGATGGCATCTGTCTCACTTGGGGCTGTTAGCATATCATTTGGTATGTGTTCAGTTTAGAAAAATGTTGAACACTAACAAGTTGGTTTCATTCATTCACTCACTCATTCATTTATTCATTTATTGGTTAATACAGAGATCAGATACAAGGTAACTGCCCTAAAAATGGCCACAGTGCCAGGAAAAGTTCTGTATGTCTCTAAAATGCCGAGTGCCGTATGCACATTCTGCCATTTAATCAACACTCCTTAGTATATAGGAATTATTATCCTCACTTTACAAATGTGGAAACTACGGTTCAGAGGGGATATGTAATTTGCCGAAGGTTATACTGCTAGAAAGTGATAGAGTCTGGATTTAAACTCAGGGTTCTCTGATGCAAAAAATTCATGCTATTTCATGCTACAACACCACGCTTATTCTTAGCATGTTAAGAGTGAGGTAATTAAATTATGATCACAGAATGGGATTCCTAAATACTGTAATCTTAAGAGTACGCTGCTCCCAGCACTAATATCTGTCTTAATTCATGAGTTCCTTTAGTTTAGAAGTCTGGCAGATAACTGTTCTGTAAAGGAGGGGAAGACCTGTACTACTTAAAATAAATTTCCAGCAGTTAGCAACCTTCTGATAACATATTTACTGACAGTTGGAGATCTTGCTGACATTAGTTTTATGGGATAAAATCTACCATCATGGGATCCATCATGTCGCTGCCATCTGCACAAATTTGGAGAGCAAAGGGAAGACGAGAGAGAGGTGTCCAACTTAGAATCTATCCCCATGGCCAGTTTTGTGCAGGTGGTGAGGGAGTGGAGAATTAGGGAATGAAAACACTGTGAAGGTTTCTCCTTCTCTTCCCTTCCTCAATCTGGACCAATTGTAGCTTCCATATGTGAGAGAGAGAAGGTTCTCATATAGCAGATGTGAGAAAGAGAAGGAAAAGAGGTGAATAGGTTGTAAGTGAGAAATAGAGTAGGAAAACTTACAGAAAATGTTTTCTATTCATTCAGAAATGGTGGAATAAAAGAAACCCCTGAAAAAAATGCCTGAAATACTATTTCATGTTTCTTCGATGAATTTTAAAGTCTTGGATGGGGGATATTTCATCCCTAACATGAGTGACATAGGCACAAAATATATAAAATATGGATACGTACTGGTGAATTAACACGTTGCACCCAAGACAGCCTCCAGGGTCATTGGAAGCAAAATTCAAATACAGTTTTCTGGTGTCCTGACATTAACTATTTTAGCTTGTAATTCACTTTGGCTGAGTCCTCCGTAGGGTCTTTTATGGGGTAGCTCAAGTTTTTGGTTAGGCCTATGGTCTCTAGAGTAGCAAAGGGAACCCAGGCAAATTGTTTTATGTTGGAAATCTTCACACTGTATCATTCATTCTCAGACATGGAACATAAATTTGACTTCTGTCATATTGAGGAAAGACATAGTAAACTAGGCAGGATATTTGTGAGAACTTTCACAAGCAAACTTAGTGAATATTCAGGATACTATCAGAGAGTGAATTTCCAGAAATATCCTGTATGTGTCTTTATTATGATGGTGAATACTGCTGAAGGGGAAGAAATTTATTGGCTTGTTTTAGGTTGGAGGTGGCTGAGTACTCAGAGGTAATCTATGAATATAGTTATTGGGCTGGAAATGAGGCTTATGAGAGAAGGGTGCTGATATGTAGTGAGAAGATGAGAAGACTGAAGGCCAGTTTAATAAGGTTTTTGTGAATGATGGGTGGTCATTATGAAGATGTTTTATTTTTCCTATTTCAATTCAATTAAAGCTGTCATCTGTTTTAAATGAAGGTAAAGGTCAGAGCACAGTTCTAGGCATGAGCCAAGAGACGTCAGGCAGAGGCAGCACCTTCCCTGTGCTTTCCTCTCTTCTTCTGAATCTAAACTTTGCAGAACAGGAATTTGTGCCTAAATGAAAACACAGACAAGCACTAGGGGAGAATTGGTGGGTACTGAGAAGCAAGACACAGAATAACTCAGGAAAAAGTTTCTGTAGAGGAGAGGATACCAAGATAGGGATGGTCAACTATGCATATTCTTATTTTCTTTCTGAGAACACAACCACAGCCATGTTTCCCAGCCTCCCTTGCAGCTACATTCACTGTGGGACAGAGTCCTAAGCAGTGGCCCACTAGTGAAAGTGACGAAAACCACTTTCAGGCATGGTCTTCCACACATGCTATTCCAAGCCCTTCTGGTTGACCAGGATGAACAAGAATGTGTACTGAAGATGACGGAGCCTCAGTCAGCCTGAGCCCCAGTCAGCCTGGTTATTGAACCACCACATGATTCCTTAAATGGAGGAAAATCACCACCATCAACAATGAGCAGCTGCCTGGAGTATTATTTGAGCAAGAAATAATCTTCTATTTTGCTTAAGTTATTCTGCATTTCAGGTTCCATTTGTTTCAGCAACTGTATCCTTAATAGTCACAAAAGATAATTTCATATAAAACTTTGGAAAAGAAGCGGTACATATGGCAACATATATGAAATATGTAATTATAATTTATAATTTACAAAAATAATAAACTGTCAAAATCTCAAAAACTCCTCCTCTAGAGGTCTTTAACATTTCTTTTCTGTGTCTGCACTTATTGGAAGGACAGACCTTGCCATAGAGGAGAGGGATGGCTGCACACACTTTTCCAGGTTCCCATGGCACCACAATTCCATAATCCCATGACAGTTGGGGCCATAGCATGAATTGTTTTGATTTCTAAAAGGGATCTAGAAGATTGATGCCTTTCCTGTTGGGGAAATTGTCCTGATTTATGATCACTATGTTTGTATGTACTACATCATACTGAAGTATATTAAATATTTTGTTTTTTAATTTTGGTTGAGCAGAATACTGGTCATCCAAATTAATGGTCTTTCATGGGTGGCATAAATTCTGAGAGGCATTTGCAGTGAGTGTGCATTGTTTGAATAGTGGGGGCAGATTGATGGTTGCTGCGTCCCACGTGAGAGACAGGCAGCCCAGCAACTGCCGGTGCACTCACTGCACGACCATAAACTTGAATTGTTATGATTGTTGGTAACAGTTGTAGTTTAAGTCATGAACAAGAGTTATTTTAAAATGATGATCCATGTTGTTCCCTAATCACTATTTTTAAAGGCCTTAATGCTTCTACGATGTCATTGTTAGGCCCAACTCAAGCCCATGTAACTGATGGAAATGCTTCCATGCCACATTGCTATTTATCTGCATAACCATCAGAGTACATTCATTTATTGTTTGGATATCTTTGCCATTGGCTAGTTAAAACTAATTATGTACTTTTCTTTTTGAAAAATGTTATTCCCAGGTTGCCGTTGTATTGTTTTCATATGAGTAAGAAGCCCTCTGTAGTCAATCATTTCTCAATTAAAATTTTTTAATTTTGCTTTACTCTCAGGATGATGTTAGGTGCCAGAAGTGTGGGGAAGAGAGAAGAGGTACATGACATGGCTTCTACAGTCTTAGGAGAGACACATTTTAACATCATAAGAAATATTTACAAACACGGGCAGCATTTCATACTCGATTTGCTCAAGAGGATCTGGAGTTAAATCATGTCCCTGGCACTTTCTAGCTGTATTATACTGAATAAGTCACTTGACCCATATGGACTCAGTTTCTCCATCTTCAAGACAATCATGATACTCCCCACATCCCAAGACTGTGTGTCAGATTCAGGAGTAACTTACTAGTATGGTCATAACATCGGTTCTGGGAAAATTAGAAAATGGTTCACAATTGTCAGCCAAAGGAACCCCCAGTGGATAAGGGTCCTCACAGGCAAGGAAAGGCTTAAAAAGCAGCAGGATATCAAAGAAGAATCACAAGAGACAAGAGGTCAGGAATCTAAACCCACAAGTGTAGGTGAGACTAAGCAGGTCTGAGTGAGTAAGATCCTGAAACCAGAAGTGTGGTGATTTGAACGTGGTTCTGTAGTCTGTCCAGTGTTTGTTAGAAGCATTTTATTTGTCAGCTGTGGTCCTAGAACAAGAGAGGTGTTCATCTTGTATCTGACTTAGGAGGACACCAGAGAATCTGCCACTGATTGCTAGTTCTTGGAAACTGAGTTATACTTTTAAGATCACTAGATTTAATAAGGTACTTATTATCACCTGACTTATTTATTTGTTTATTGTATATTGTTTCCCTTCCTAGAATGCAAGCTCCATGAGAACAGGAACTTCTTGATTTTTTCTAATAAATCCCTAGTGCTGAGAACTGGAATAGTACGGGTACTTGATATTCATTTGAATAAATAAATGAATTAAATAAATCATTGAGTATCTACTATGAGCACATCATAGTATTTGCCTATGACTCACACACAAAGATGATTAAGCCAAGGTGTCTGTCAAGAGATGGGATCTGTTCAGCTTAAGCCAATTACCAAATATTTTTGCTTTCAATTGACTGAGAGATGAACTGAATTAAGTAAACTTTGGCCAGGAAGACATATAAGTCAGTCCTCCAGTAGCTTTTGAGAAAGAAAATTCTGGGCTCTTAAGAGAAATCCCAACTGTCTCTCTCTTTTTTCCCCCTTTTTCCCCATGGTGGTGGTTGTCACCTTGACAGGGCAAGACAAAGCCAGAACAGGGAGCGAGGCAGAGCTGAGAGAATAGAAGAGAAATCGGGGCAGTAGGCATCTCACTTGATGCCAAATTAGCTTCTGGATTCTCAGTTCTGAGCCCTTGAAAGTCCTATTGTTTAAGCTACCGGGAGCTGTTTTGTGTTACTTCAGCCAAAGCATCACACTTGTTAAAATTCCTTTTGGAGAGCTGAATAAAAAGTATATGTGGTCATAAAGAAAGTGTCAAGTAGTCTTTCAAAATATTCTATAGCAAGAGGCATTATCCAGTGCTTTCCCAGATAGAGGACAGAACAAAATCCAGATTGATTAAATTAAGAATAAACCCTTAATCTTTCTACTTTTGCCAAGAAGCTAAGACATAAAAACAAACCCTGTTATACAGAAAAAGAAATTGGAGCATCCTATACTTTGGGACTGTAACTGATGCGCATGTGATAGTACTTACATGTGTCCAGTTTCCAATGCTGCTTTAAGCGGTGGGTGCTATGACGGGTAGGGAAACAGGCTGACCTGAGCTTCCAGCAGCACAGCCGTCATTTCCTTGGCCTGTTGGCCACTCCATGGCTCTTCCGTGCACAGGTAGAAAAGGGCACAGGAAGAAGATGGGATTCAAATAGATCATTTCTGATTCTAGTTATCACGACTCAAAGATTTGTGAGGGAGGAATTTAAAATTATTGGCTAATGGGGAGTATCTAAAATTTAAATAATATATATGTCACTCCCACTTTCACCCTGGCACTCTCTAGACACCTTCCCTGCTTATTTTCCTCAAAGTATTTATTTTCTTGACATACTACACGCTCCAGCTATTTAGCTGTTATTGTCTATGTCCCCTCCTGAATTGCAAGCTCCATGAGGACAGGGATTCTAATTAGAGTATCTAATGCACAGTAGCTACATAACAGATATTTGTATTTTATAAACTCAGTTTGAAATGACGAATCAAAGCTTAAAAAGGCATATCCTCTGCTGTCTCCTTTTAGCTAATAAACAATTTTTAGATGAGAAGTTACTTCTTTTAAACCTTGGATCCACTCTGAAAACATATTTAATTCAGGAAAGACTCTATTAAGGAACATATAGATTCACTCAATCAGGGAGTGAGAGAGAATTTGGAGACTTTATTTGGAGTGCTGATTTATGCTACATACCTTAAATTTTAAAGATGAGTTGTTTATATATGCACTTTTAAATATAGAGGAACCATCCTATTTTGAAACTACAATCAAATATAAATTAGTTTTGAAAGTGCTATAATAAAAAAAATGGTCAATGTTTTCAAATTTTTCCCTGAAGAAACACGAGACAGAAATATTCCAACTTTCAGGTTAATGCAGAGTGGACTGAAAGCTTGCACTTATTTGTGTTCTGTTTCTCTGGATCATGATTTCTTGGCCTACGTTGCGTTACCTCCCCCTGGGCTGCAGCGACTTCCTTGGTTCCTTATCCCTCCCATTTCCAGGTAGCCCGTCCTCCTCCTGCCCCTATTATGTGAGAAGATGCTGTGCTTCAGTGATCTGCAGAAAGTTAACAAGTGCTGAACAAGTGTGGAATCCATATGATTCCCTCAGTCCATTAGTTCTCCTAGAGTGAAGTATCCAGTTTCTTTCAATAAATACCATCCGCTGCTTGTTCGAGGAGATGCTCGTGAGTAAAACTCACCACTGCATGGCTCGCAATCAAAGGGGGCTTGTTAAACAGGTCATTGAAGGGCTTTCCTGGCTTGGTGGCTGGAGTGCTATATTTCCTCAACAAGGCAAGTAGTCACTCAGGGTGTTTATTCACTGAAGGTCAGGCTTTTGTATTATGAAACTTCTAGCACATGTGATAAGCAGTAAATTGCAGATCTATCACTTTTTTTCCCCCCAGAAAGTGTGTGTGTATGAAATCAGCAGAATGCTGCCTCGCTGTGATTTATGGCCCACTTTTGACCACCTCTTATCAGGTTCCCACAAGCCCTTTTCTGATGCAGCTCATGTCTGAATGACAATAGACAAACCAGTGCCATTATGCACCAAAATCTCTCTCTGCATTCTAGACACCAAGATTACATCTGGGGTATTGATTTATTGCTGCCTTTCCCCCCCACAGGGACCAGTTTGTTCAGCCTGAACAAGATCGACTATTATTAAACGGAGCCAACAACTCTATGTGAACTTGGTAAAGAAATAATCGTTTGCTCCCACCTTTCTAACT
This sequence comes from Lemur catta, assembly GCF_020740605.2. Taxonomy (NCBI): domain Eukaryota; kingdom Metazoa; phylum Chordata; class Mammalia; order Primates; family Lemuridae; genus Lemur; species Lemur catta. The sequence goes on along the minus strand of NC_059131.1, from coordinate 51,760,014 downwards.
ACCCGGGCATATAAGGAAATTTGTGTGTTTAAATATTTAGGCTGTTTATTTGTCTCTGCTTGTCTCTTCTTTAAGTGTGCAAACAAAAGATAAAACGGGCCTTTGGAAGTAGGGAGTCTTTCTTGGATGTTGAAACACAATGTGTTTCTTTTTATGAACCACACTGAAATGATTACAAATCTCTGCTTTGGTGTGTATTTCTGAAACACCTACTGTATCTGTCGCAATGAGGTTTTATGACAGCTTTAACAGTTTCTGCAAAATATATATGTTCTACCAGTAGATCATTTTGGGGAACGATATAAATTTTACAGCACATCAGAGTTTTATATCACCTACAAACGCCTGATGTAGGATTCACATCAAATAGGACCCACATCCACCCACAGTTTTCTATTCTTCAGGGTATTTATGTTTGCCAGGCAAAAGGGCCCCTCAACACTTTTCTCTTTACAAATGATCATTCCTCCTCCCTCGTTACCTTTCAGTTTAACATCATTCGGTCTATTTGTCTATGGGAGAGTCACCCACGCTCTCACAATTTACATAGCAGACAATCTCGGCACTGTTCCAGCTCTCTAACTCCTACATATGGGGAGGGTGGTGTTTCTGGAGCCACCAAAGACCTGAGTAAGCTAAATGAAAATCAAAGAAGAGAATCTTTTTTATGTAGGGCTCTTATTTCCTGAACCCTAGTTGGTTCCTGTGGTCTAACAAGTGGCCCTGGAACACAATACTTAAAATCATAACTGCCTTAAGAAGCCTGTGCATGTTGTTGCTAAGTTTGGGGGAAAATTCTGGGACTATGATCCCAAAGATTTAGATACACTAAAGTTAGGAAAAGAACAGGCTACTTCAGAATCACAGTTATAGCTGCTCCTTTGTTGAGGATCTTATCAGAAAGACACTTTTTGAAAAATGTCTGCCAACTCTGTTTAGGAACCTCTGTCTTTAACATGCCTCATTCATACGAGTTCTATTCTTGTTGCCTGAATACTGGCAGTTTCTCGTGGAGATATGTAATCATAATGGATGGGAAAACAGTGTGGGTCAAGAGGCATAGTGGGCATGTGCAGTTTGCCTGTTTCACTGGGAAACTCTCCTTACCCCCATCACCACCACCCACTACTCCCTGAAAAAAAAAATTCTGCTCCATCCATTTGGTGTAAGTAGGATGGACTTAGGACCTCAATCCAAAGCAGTACATATGTGACTCAAATCTAGTCAATCTAATTTTCCTTGAGTTCATGGAACCATGATCTATGTGAATGACATGGGCTCAAGGTTGCCAGTGGCCATCCTGGGGCCACACAGGAAACATCACTCTGAGACTGAAACCTAGCAGAACCCAGAGGGATATGCAAAGTTCTGAGACCTCCACAGAACCTCTGAATGCAGCTCTGCCTCAAGCTTACTCCACCTCTAGACTATTCATTCAGAACAGCCAGCAAATTTCTCCTTTTGATTTCAGCCAATGTGAGGAGGAGGGTAGATACCAATACCCGAGGAGTCAACTCAGATAAACCACATTATGCTTTGGGCACCTCATGGGGTGTGGTTTTTACACAACACACAATGTTGTTTGTCTCTTTATAAACCTATGCTATGGCCATTCATAAGTTATGGCAATGTAGAACAAGAAGTGAAACAGCACAGGGTTCTACTAAAACAAAGGGTGGCTTCATCCTGGAGCCAATTTCTGTTTTCGCTAGCCCAGGAGACCAGTCTGGACAAAGATAAGACCACAGGCATCTAGATTTAATCCCCCAGCAATAAGGAGCCAAGATGAGCGTTTGAGCAAAGGAGCGACAAATACAGATTTGCTTTCTAAGAAGCGAAGGCTGCAACTTTGTGAATGAGCAATGGCAATGGAGAGAGATTTGTGGAAGGGGCATCTCTTAAGTCAAGGAAAGAGATGGTGTTGGTCTCAGCTGAGGCAGAAGCAACAGAAGGGGAAACAGAATCAGTTTTGAGAAAGGCTCTGAGTTGAATTAACAGGACTCAGTCTTTGAACTAATGGATGTGGGAATGAAGTATCAGAATTGCTACTAAAGACAGGCAGGTAGTCATGATGTCAATTATCCTAAGAAAGAGAAGCAGCATGTATTAAGCAGTGGAAGGTGGGAGGGATGGTCAATTCCTAAGGTAGCTCAGCCTTGATTATAGTTTTATTGCATGCGAGAGAACTAGGTGAAGATGTCCAGTGAGCAGTTAGAAATATGGGTCTGGAAGTGTAGGGAGATATTGCAGCTGAAGACATTAATGGCAGGGGACATCAGCATGGACCAGTAGTAGGGTCACAGGGATGAATCCATTTGCTTATGGAAAGCATTCATGGTGGACTGAAGGAGAAAGAAGGACAGACCCCCAGGAGCCACTGACACTTAAGGGGCAGATTCAGTGTGAGGAGACAGTGCAGGGGACTGAGTAGGAACAATGAGAGACCAGGCAGGAGAACCAGGAGAAAGCAGATGCTCAGGGCATAAAATGGAGAGCATTTCCCAAGGAGGGGAGTAGTCTACCATGGTCTAATTTAGAAATGTGAGGGTGTCCCTGAACTTCTCAATTTACTTAAGAATGAGTGTTACAAAACCAAGAAAGGTGACAACAAAACACCTGCTGGAAGGCTCAGATGGGAAATGGCATTGCTACAGAATTAGCTTTTTGGGGGGAAAAAATCCCTGCCCAGTGATACCAACAGAACTGAAGGTTTATTTAATAGCAGCCAGCAAAATAACTCGTGTCATTAGCACTTCAGAATGTCCTTTTTGCTTTCCATCCAAATGTGATCAACCCTCATAGACCATGCTCTGTTTCTCGTCACCCAATCCCTGTTCTTTTTCTTGTACCCAAACCTATATCCTCTCTAGACCACCAACACCATCTGTATATTAATCCTCACACTCATTACAGGCCACACACTGTTCTAAGCATTTTGCATATATGTCAATTTAATTAATCCTCCCTAGGCCTCTAGGATGTAGGCACTATTAATACTTTCATTTTATACTTGAAGTCACTAAGATGCTGAGATGTTAAGTAACTTTTCCAAGTTCACACAACTTGGAAGTGCCAGAGCCAGGATTTGGCTCTTCTTATACTTTGATCTGTTTTTGTACACATGTGTGTTGTATGTGTGTTGTGTTGTTGGGTTATATGGCAATTTTCCAAATAGCTTGCAAACCTTTTGAAAGTAGTGCCAAGATCTTATACTTCGAAATCTTCTTTGAATTCAGTAATGAAAGCTAATGCTTATTAAGCACTTTCTAGGTTCACAGCCATATGCTAAGTATATATATTCCATTTATTCCAGTCAATCCCAATGATGTGAATGGGTTATAATTATTTCTCTTTTACAAATGAAGAATTTGAAGCTTGGTGGGAGTGAGTTACTCAAGGTCATACAGTTAGTAGGTGGTACAAGGGGGATTTAAACTCACATCAGTGCTAATGTCTATGCTACATTTCTTAACATACAATTGCTTATATGTAGTAGGCTGAATAAATGAAGGACTTATTGATTAGCTGCAATCATATTTGAGACTGCAGGGGTGGAAACTCACTCCTTGAATACGGAACTAGTCCTCCTTGCTAGCCAGCTCCAGTTCCCTCCTACTGTCCATGTGGTGGGGAACTTCTGAGCACAGCTACCATCACGTATTAGATTCAAAACTACAGTGGAAGCTCAATTATCCAAACAAATCAGGGCTCAAAGGTGCTCAGGCATGCTGTGGGTTTGACTAATACAGTTTGAAGATGAAAAAAAGAAATGGAACAATGAGAGAAATTTTCAATTTCAGCATGTCAGGGCATAAAAGGTAAAGGAAATTGGCTTTAGGGAGTCATTTGAATAATGGGACAGTTCAAATAAAGGATGTTCAGATTACTGAGTTTGCACCATACTTAATCTACCATGGAGAGAGCTGTACTCTAGAGCATTTGCTTCGGCAATAGGCACCCTCTCAAAATTCAGCTCAGCCATGTGCCCTTCTCCAGCTTCCTCTATCTCATTGTCAGCCCTTGGAGAGTCCTAAATATTTTTTGTCACTTTCCAGACGAGGAAATCCCTTGAGTTGTTCATTTTGTAGCACGCTAACTTATATAGTAGCCACAAATAAAATATCTCCCACCTGATCTCCTTCTTCAGGTTGGGATCACATTGTTACCTTCTTTCAACAGAAGCCCTGGAGATAGGAACAGCAAGAATAATTGGTGGTTTGCCTTCCAAGTCCCCTTGCAATGGCTCAGTATCCCATTGGGTGATTTGCCTGAAGCACAGTCCAGATGCTTGACCCAGGTCGATCATGGGGCAATGGAGGAGTGCAAGGGAAAGAAGTTCTCTGGCTTTTCCCTTGTGGAAGTCTGGGATTTGGTTTATCCCTGGCATGCACTGCTCCACTTCTGAGGCATGGCATTCACCATCCTAAGGGTGACAGAAGAGAGATGTTGATCAAAAGGGAATTTGATCAGCCCTTAGTTGGAGAAGTATGTGGACTCAGTAGAAACTATTTTAGCATAAAATTATTCATCAGGGTGCAATGTCTGATTGTACTACAAATATTCCAACTGTAGGATTTGAATTGTTCATTCCCTAACATCCAAATGAAATGGAATGGCTAAAACCTAGGAAATGAAGAACAAAATCCTGGAAAAGAAAAGAAGGAAAAAACTCTAAGAGGAGCCAAGGAATCAGGGGATGACTGGCAGGTGGGGAAGGTCCAAATAGAAGGAAATGTTCTCTACTGATCTCAGTAATGCTGGCTACATGGGGCGTCCTGGAAAACAGGTCACGGGCTCCGTGCACATGCACTGGGCAGCGAGGGCCAATTGAAGAACACCTGTTTTTATTCCTCCACCTCTCCCTTGCTTCCTGTAGATTCTATGGCTTTGAAGATGTGAGAAGAATCTGAATAGTCTGTTTTATTAAATTTTGGAGACTCCATATGCATGCCGGTACAGCAACATTAGGAATGTACATATCCAGTATTTAATAAGATGTCAAAGGTCAGCCCAACATTCCTCTATCAAGTCTTCATCCAGGTGTACCCAGGGGAGTGCCCTTCTGTACTTCCTTCTGCACACATGCACACATGTAGTCCCCTCCTTCTATGCACCCCCAACTCTGCTCCACAGTAACACAGATTTTTGGTGTTAGATATGACACTGCTAAAAACTCAAAAAAAGGAGAATAAGCAGTGGCATTTTGCCGAAGACTATCGAAGACTATCTCTGTAGTCTGTACTTGGATTCCTGATTCTGTTCTGAACTGTGTTCCTTGGCTCTTCTCTTCTCTCTATACCTTATCCTGCTTAATGCCCCTTCAGAAAAAGAGAATAAAGGGAGAGGAGAGGAGAGGAGAGGAGAGGAAGGGAGAAAAAGAAAAGAAACAAAAAATCTGGAGGAAAGGAAAGGAAAGGAAAAGAAAGGAAAGGAAGGGAGAAAAAGAAAAGAAACAAAAAATCTGCCTTGCACAAAGATAAAATACATTTTCTATTTCCTCTTCCATTTAGAGAGATTGATAGAATATTTATTGTTAGATATTCAAAGTCCTTAAGAAAAAAATGTAATTCCGAAGCTTCCTTTGATTCTTTGTGTTATTAAAGGTGGGATTTTGAGCAGAGACTACTCTTTTACTTAAGAAAGCACTTTAATGATTCTTTTGGTTATGAAGGATTGTGCATAGCAAATGAATAGAAATTAGATAATTTTTTCTGGAGAGCACAAGAGAAAGGAGGTGGGGTCCTTTGGTCTTGGAGAAGTGTGAAGAGATGGAAAGAAAGGTGAGCAGTCTCAGCAGCTTTTCATTGTGTCAGACAGCAGTTGCCAAGAGAAATGACCAGACATGGGAAAACAGAAGATTAACTTCAGGCAAAGTGATAGCTGCTGTTGTCCCTCATGCTGTGAAATAAGCTCCCTTTGTTATTTTCAATGCTTTGTTGAAAATTTATTTTCTATAATGGCACATGTTAGTGACACTGTGGGGAGGTAATAGATGAAAAGTGCTCACTATTAGGATGGGAGAGGGAAGGGAATTGTGGCTTCCACATATCACACCTGCTTTGAGGCTAGCAAAGTGCCAGCAGCAGCGTGTAGAGGGAAAGCAGCAATCCTGCACGTCCAGGGGGTTCCCGGCAGTGGAATTCTCTGAAACCCAAGACAACCTGGTAGGGACTCTGGGAAGCAGTGAGAACAGAGCAGCAGGTCTTGTGTGACCTGCGTCCAGGAGGGGAATTAAGATAAACTCCCTTTTCCCTAGATATACAGGAAGATGGGATGAGGAATAATGGAGCAGTAGGCTAGAACCGGCTGATATATGTGGCTTCGGACAACACAGATGGCAGATAATTGAGTGATAATTCATCCAATAAGTGTTTATTGAGCACCTGTTATGCGGTAGGCACTGTGCCAGGTGCTAGGGATATAAGATCCAATTACACAGACAATATCCTCAAGAAACGTACATCTAGAGAAGAAGACAAGCACATGGATCAGCAATTACCAGCAGTGAGATGAACAGAATGATGATTGTAATGCTGATAACAGCTATCACTTATCAGGTGTTTGCTCTATGCCTGGCACTGAGCTAAGTGCCATTCATGTTCTATGACATTTACCCTTCCCAATAACTCAATGTGGGAAATTTTTTCAGTAGCCCCACTTAGAGAATCTAACTTTTTTTGTCCAAGTTCATAATATTTATAGATTTCTTAATAGGGTGTGTAACCTTGTGGGTTTTTTTCCAGGGTCTGTCCTCTTCACAGGGAGCTATGGGAGTGTAGGGGAGGAGCAGGTGAATCAGTTGATCATGAAGTCTTTAAAGAAGAAGAAGTAATATTTGATTTGATATTAAAATATGAGTAATAGCCTCATAAAAAACGTTGGGGAATAGGAGTGGGGAAAGGATTTATATGCAAGTTGCAAGAAGAGGGAGTGACCTGTGCTGCTTCATAGGGATATTCACACCACACCATGCTGAGAGTGCTTCAGCGTGGATGGGGCATAGGGGTGAGGGTGGGGGTGTGGTTAAGGGGAGGACCAGTGGGAGATGCCTAGAGAGGTAAGCGGATTCCAGTAATGGCGGGCCTGGTGTGCCCAGCCAAGGAGTTTGAAAGATATGATAAAGGCTGGAAATCCATGGAAGAATCTTCAGGGGTAGGATGACCTAATCAGAGCAGGTTAGAAGAGGCCACTCTGGAGGCACTACGAGGGACAGGAGTGGTTGGAGAGGGAAGAGTAAGGAAGTCCAGTTAGGAAGGTGATGCCCATGTTGGTTTGACCCACGTGGTCATACCTAAGAAATGAGACAGAAGGCTGTTTAAGAGAAAGTGAGCAAGTAAACTAGGAGGACAGTTGTTACAGAAAGTGATTCTCAGAGAGCCACACAGTTCATAGGTGTCTTCATGCCCTTCCCTTAAAGCTCTCAGAACCAGATCAACAAGCTCCTAGGAAATTATAAAGTTGAGTGTCATCCCTAAAGCACACCTTGCGACTTGGCTTCTCTCCTAGCATGTTTCTTCATTGTTCCAACAGACCCAATCTTGAGGTCAGAGATGGAAAATGAGCCTAGGAAGCTGCAGTACAGATGTTTATGCTCTGGGATCAAATTCTTGCATTTAAATCTTATCCCTATTTCTCACTATCTGTGTGTTCCTGGGCAGGTTTTTATTTAATTTTCTTTAACTTCCCTGTCCTTCAGTTTTCTTATCTATAAAATGGCATTGGTAACAGTACCTGCTTCATAAGATTAGTGAGGCTTTCATGAAATAATAAATATAAAAACATTGAGAATACTGCCTGGTAAATGGGAAAAAATATTAGCAATTATGTTCCAGATAACCATGAACCTAATTTCTAGGGGTTCTTCTTTTCTTGCCAGTCAGGAAAGCTGACTGTCTGAGTCTAAAGCCAAGGCCCTTTGGCACAAGAAAACATTTTCCAAGAGTTCTTCAGTCTCTCTAGCTATCTTGCTGAGACCTTTGCATCCTTCCTGCAGACAAAAAACAGAAAGCAGTCCCTTGGCCCTGGTGCGGTCACTATCCAGGATGACTTCTCACTACCAGTGAATCCCAGACTCCCAGACCAAAACCGCAGAGCCTTCTTTTTCCACGAAGCTGCACAGTCAGGCTATTTGCAAGCTTATTCTGATCAGAAAGGGAAGACAAGTAGAAGCCTGTCTTCTAAATGTGTCTTGGATGATGGGAAATTGTTGTTTTGATTATGAAATTCCCTGCTGCCTTCCTTTGGCTAATAAACAGAATAAATGAAGAACTCTAATCTGAAGCATCCATTCTATTTTATTTGTGACCTCCTAATTTACTTACTTGACAGCTTAAGACTTACTCTCATCCATGATTCAGGGAATCCTGTATTGAACAGGTAAAAAAAATAGAGGTGAATTTGAAACTGTGAACAGGGATGATACTGAGGACTTGTATAGCCAAAGACTCTCCAGGTGCAGGCAAGGAATCCAGAGACTTGGAATGGAAATTCCTCAGCATGGTTAAATCTATCCAAGGATCCTTGGAATCTATCAGGCCTATTGTTTCTTTGCATCAGCTAACAATCTTAGGACCTTCAGCTATGGCTGGGGCATCCTAACCCTGGAAGGTCTCAAACCTCCTTCAACCTAATCTTACATCCTTGAGATCTCCAACGCTACCGTAGGCTATTAATTCACTAGAGAATTTGACAGGGACAACTCAGCTCTGTATCTACTCCCTCAAGAACTGAGTTCTATCAGAAATCAATGACATTATTTGTCATTGACAAATAGTCAATGAAGTTTGAAGGGTATATCACAGGATCTGTGCCTACAAATGGAAGTGGATGTTCACTAGATAGCTAAGGACATTCCAAGAAGAGAAAATGGCAGAAACAAAGATATAGAGACCAGAAAGAGGAAGGTATATATCAGTTAGGATATAAAGCTAACCTCTTGTAATAAAGAGAGTAACACTAGAGTGATTCAAACAAGATAGCAACATATTTAGTTCCCCGTTTATAAGTAGGTGGGCAGGGTGAATGGAGTGAGTAGACAGCCCTGCTTTGTGAGGTCAACAGGGTTTCAGATTCCTTCTTTCTTTGTTTGCCATTTGCCAGCAATCGCCAGCTCTCGGGCCATGTTCCAGCTCACAGGAAAGGAGAAAGAGAAGTAGAATATAGGCAGTTCCCTATTTAAATGACATGACATAGAAACTGTTCACATCATGTCCACTCACATCCCGTTTGCTGAATTTAATCACAACAACTTTTAACAAAGCCTGGGAAATGTAGTTGCTAAGTGGGCCGCCATAGCCAGTTAAAACTCAAAGGATTTTACTATGGAAGCGAGGAAGGGAAGCATGTATTGTGAGGGACAATCACTATGCGCTGCACATTCTATAAGCCAGGCAGAGGGAGCAGAATACGCAAAAAGGTAGAGGCACACAACTTAAAAATGAATACAGAACCTCTTAGTGTTATTCTTATGTCAGTATTGCATAAACTTCTGATACAATGGCTTTGCAACACCTAAGAAGTATTCACACTGGGGCAAAGGACACCAGGGTTATATTTTAAATACAATTGGCATAGAGAGATTGCCAGCTCTCTGCTTTTGTATTATATTTTATCAAAAAAATTGGTTACAAAAGAGGTCAGATTAGAATAGTTTATGTGAATTCCTGTGAAGTAGAAGAAAACTCCACTGTAGAAAAAAAAAAAAAGAAAAACAAGGGATGTGTTCTATGACATCATCACAACGTGTATTGTTATATAAATAGAAAGCAAAGCATCCTGTCAGTTATATAATAGTGCACTGATCTGTGTTTTATTTCAATCATCAATTGGGTCAAACTGGGCTGGGATAACTATACTGTGCGTTTTAGGAGTGAAAGCTGAATGCAGGAAGAGATGGTAAGGTGGATGAGATGCGAATCATATAATGGATGTGCTATGTAACATAATTTCTGCTTTCCTACAGCAAAACTAGATCTTATACTTATGCCACATTACATCAAGGTGTAAGCTAATTATTTAAACCTAGAAAATCCAACTCTTGTCAAAGAGCAAAGGCAAATCATCACTTTGGAGGTCTCCAAATTTCTCTTGTTTGAGAAGAGACATCATTTCTGGAGTTTCCCTGGTAACTGGATGGTACATCCTTGCAAAGGGACTGCAGCTAACAAAAATCAGCTTGATGCTGAGGGTGATCATGGTGCCTCAGTCAGATGCATTGCTGTAGTTGGAGTAACAGCCCTCTTTTTGGCCATAGATATTTCCTGGACATTATGATGCTTAGGAATAATGTGAACTTTCCTACACTCCCCCCTCCCCCATTAAGTAAGGACCTACTGGAAGATTAGCTAGCAGGTGACAATCGGGAAGTACTAGTGACAGATTTTTAGCTTCATACCCAGAAGACCAGCTGCTCCATGGTGACCCTGCTTTGGCAAGCTCCACTGGCAGCTGGTTAAATGTGTTGCTCTTGGCAAGTACCCACCAGCTGTTCCCACCTGTGGTCACATGCAGGATCTGTCAATTATGCTTATTAGATCTGTAAATCTGAGGGATAATCTGACCTGTTACAAAGAGCCACATGCATGGCGTGTGGGTACCAAATTTAGTGAATCTCCTTTTAGCGCGTGATTATTTTACACAAAGCATTTTATTTGCTTTCTCTCATACCCACACAACCACGCAGTGCTTGATCAGGAGACTAATTAATTGGGGAAGTCATTCTGCTGCAGGATAGCAAATACATATGACTTCAGAGTGTGGCCCACCACTGGAAATGTGCCCCTGTTCAAACACATTAATTTAAGAACCCATTACTTTCACTCCCTCACTTCTAACCTTCTGTCTCTGCATGGCTGTTTAAACCATATAATTTGCCATGTGAAAGAGTTACGTAGGCATAGAGCATGAAGTACTCAAAGAAGTCATCCTATTAATTAGACTCTTACATCATAGGATCATAAAGATTAGAAGTGTAGGGAATCTACAACATGAGGTCCTTTTTGCCCTTCTTCCTCCTCTCTGCCTTCTGCCCAAATGGGATTATTTCCTATTGGATTTACTAATTCTTTGTCCACTTAAGCAGGAAATAGACTAAATATGGCATTTTCTCAGAGGTCCATCCAATGTTATCACAAAAGGTCCTAAAGTAATTGACACTACATCCCTTGAACCTGTGTGATGAATCCTCATTCCATAGTCTTTTTGCTATAAATATAGGACCTGTCCCGGCTGACATGCTTGTATTATTGGACAGACTTTAATCTTAGCATTATACAGGCCCACATTTTTCCTCTGCCAAACACTATTTGCAGTTCTGTCCCAGATGTAACAACCTAATCAAAACAGAATTTCATAGAGCACTACACAGAGGATTGGTTTCTAGGGGACTGTGCAACAGGTATCTGTATGTTTACTGCCTTATTTTATGAAATTTGATACAATGCAATTGGCAGAGTGCATGTTAGATACTGGGACTCAACTCATCAGTAATGAATTGTAAATAATAAGGTTTAGTGGCAGCCAGAAACATTTTCACACACTCAAATGCCAGTATTCTCAACTATAACATCACTGATGTGAAATTAGCATAGCACATTTCTACCTTTCTACATTGTCTTTTCCAGAGATGCACATTATCAACTGAATTGCATCCCTGACAATGAATGGTGCCATGTGTAAGTGGAAAAGCGAAACCTTTCAATGACCAACAGAAAAAGGAAATCCTTTCAAAGCACTCTGCTAAAGAAATGTTCAAAGGACAAAGGAGTCAATTAGAAATGGCAAGAGTGCAGAAATTTTGAGCTGAAGTAGTTTTTGGAAATTCTCTACTTAGATAACATGTACTAAGAACAAACTTTATAATTATAAATGCAATTTTACCTAAAAGTTAAAAAAAAAAACAACATAGATTTAAATCTTTGGCCTGTCACTGGCCAGTGGTGTGAAAGTATTTTAGTATTTTGATTCTTCTGAGCCTCATTATCTTTATTTGTCAAATTGGAGTTTGCAGCATCTATAGGCATACCTTGTTTTATTGCACTTCACACGTATTGCATTTTTTACAAATTGAAAGTGTGTGCCAACCCTGTGTCGGCAAGTCCATTGGTGCCATTTTTCCAACAGCATGTGCTCACTTTGTGTCTTTGTGTCACATTTTGGTAATTCTCACAATATTTCAAACTTTTTCATTGTTACTATATCTGTTATGGTGCTCTGTGATCAGTGACCTTTGATGTTACTCTTGTGATTGTTTTGGGGCACCATGAACCATGCTCACATAAGACAGTGAACTGAACTGACCAATGTGTGTGCTCTGACTGCCCCACCAGCCAGCTGTTCTGCCATCTCCCTCCCTCTCCTCAGGCCTCCCTATTCCCTAAGACACAGTAATATTGAAATTAGGTCAATTATGACTCTATTTTGGCCCCTAAGTGTTCAAGTGAAAGGAAGAGTCACACGTATCTCATTTTAAATCAAAAGCTAGAAATTATCAAGCTTACTGAGGAAGGCATGTCAAAAGCAGAGACAGGCCAAAAGCTAGGCCTCTTGTGCCAGTTAGCCAAGTTATGAAGGTAAAGAAAAAGTTCTTGAAGAAAATTAAGTGCTACTCCAGTGAACATATGAATAATAAGAAAGTGAAATAGCCTTACTACTAACATGAAAATTTCAGTGGTCTGGACAGAAGATCAAACCAGCCACAACACTTAAGCCAAAGCCTAATCCAGAGCCAGGCCCTAACTTTCTTCAATTCTGTGAAGGCTGAGACAGGTGAGGAAGCTATAGAAGCAAAGTTTGAAACTAGCAGAGCATGGTTCACGAGGTTTAAGGAAAGAAGCCATCTCCATAACATACAAGTTTAAGGTAAAACAGCAAGTGCTGATGTAGAAGCTGAAGTAAATTATCCAGAAGATACAGATAAGTTCATTGGTGAAGGTGGCTACAATAAACAACATATTTTCAATTTTGACAAAACAGCCAGCCTTCTGTTGGAAGAGGATACCATCTAGGACTTTCACAGCTAGAAAGGAAAAGTCAATGTCTGGTTTCAAAGCTTCAAAGGGCAACCTGACTGTCTTGTTAAGGGCTAATGCAGCTGGTGACTTTTAATTGAAGCCAGTGTTCATCTATGATTCTGAAAATCTTGAGGACTTTATGATAAATCTACTCTGACTATGCTCTAAAAATGGAACAATAAATCCTAGATGACAGCATATCTATTTACAGCATGGTGTACTGAATATTTTAAGCTCAATGTTGAGACCTACAAGTAGTTTTGAGAAAGAAAAAAAATTCCTTTCAAATTAGCACCACTCATTGACCATGTACTTAGTCAGTCAAGCTCTGATGGAGATTCACAAAAAGGTTAATATTTTTTTCATGCCTGCTAACACAACATCCGTTCTGCAGCCCATGGATCAAGGAGTAAATCTGACTTTTATGTATTATTACTTAAGAAATACATTTCATAAGGCTATGGATGCCATAGAGAGTGATTCCTCTAATGGATCTGGGCAAAGTAAATTGAAAACCTCTGGAAAAGGTTCAGCATTCTAGATGCCAATAACAATGTTTGTGATTCACAGGAAGAGCTCAAAATATCAACATAACAGGAGTTTAGAAGAAGTTGATTCCAATCCTCATGGCACTTTGAGGAGTTCAAGAGTTCCATGTAGGAAGTAACTACAGATGTGGTAGTAACAGCGAGAGAACTGGAATTAGAAGTGGAGCCTGAAGATGCTACTGAACTGCTGCGATCTCATGATAAAACTTGAATGGATGAGGAATTGCTTCTTAAGAATGAGCAGAGCAAGTGGTTTCCTGAGATGGCATCTACTCCTGGTGGAGATGCTGTAAACATTGTTGAAATGGCAACAAGGGATTTAGAACATTCCATGAACTTAGTTGTTAAAGCACTAACTAAGCACCAGTAGGGTCTGAAAAGACTGACTCCGATTTTGAAAGAGTTCCAGTGTGGGTAAATGCTACCAAATAGCATTGCATGCTACAGTGAAAAGAAGAGTTGATTGATGCACCACACTTCATTGTTGTATTATTTTAAGAAATTGCCACAGCCACCCCAAACACCAGCAACCACCACCCCGATCGGTCAGCAGCCATCAACTTGAAACAAGGCCCTCCACCAGCAAAAAGATTATGGCTCACTGAAGGCTCAGATGGTCATTAGCATTTTTAGTGATAAAGTATTTTTTAATTAAGGTAGGTGCATTTTTAGACAAAATGTTATTGCACACTTAATAGGCTCCAGTACAGTGTAAACTTAACTTTTATATGCACTGGGAAACCAAAACATTTGTGTGACTCGCTTTATTGGAATATTTGCTTTATTGAAGTGGTCTAGAATCAAACCCACAGTTATCTTCAAGGTATACCTGTACCTTCAATCCCTATCTATAAGATAGCATTTTAAAGAATCAAGTTTGATGTTGTAACCACAAGAACTTTTTAAATAGGACAAAACTAAATAAATGTAAGGTATTATTAACATTAACATTCTTATCAGCATCAGCGTCTCATCTAACTCCTTCATTTTATAAATGTAGAAATCAAGGCTCACATATACTAGAAAATTCATGCAAAGCACCAGATGCTACACACTAAACCTAAGCCAATAACCAAGTCTGTCATTGCCCACTGGATGCACTTCCCTTCACATTACACAGAAGATTCATGATATTCAAATTTGCTTGAAGATAAGTACAAGGCAAAAGTGTGATATACACTTCCAAGAAAAAAAAATCCAACCTTGCTCACACACCCTGCTGCCTCCATCATTTTAGCATTTTTATAAAATATTATATATGCAAACTGGGATCTAATAATTAGTTAATTGAGTCTTTGGAGCAGATGGTGGAAGTTTATGAATTGAATCAATTAATGAATAAATAAAAATAAACTGTTGGTCTCATTAGTGTCCCTAAAAATATGTAAATAGCATACATTTATTTTCATAGCTCACAGATGGAGATATTGAGGCCCACAGAGATTCTGTTTGCTCCTGGGTAGGTGAGCTATAGACAGATACTCAATCTAAAAAGAAATTTCAACAGGCTATCTTTTTTTTCTTTCCTTCTTATCCAGAACAAAACTTAGTAGAGGCTGTTTACCATCTTTTCTTCCTATCTCCTTATCTGTCGTTTCCTAATCCAATTTGGCCTTGGCATAGAACAAGTTGCACCAGTTTGGAGCAGCCAGCCTGGAGAGCAGTCAGGTCTCTGTCCTTCCCTTTCTGAAAGGTCGCACAATCAAAAGGCCAGAGACAAGGAGAGACTGGGGCATTGGAACAAGTGCCTGAGAGAAGATGGAATCTTCCACTGTGCAAAGTATTAGACATAGTTGAGATGTTCTCATTTCTGGTAGAGATTCTGTGCAGAAACTGAGTAGAGGAAGAGGAGAGAGATTGTTAAATTGTTCATGGCTTGGCATTTCTAACAATCCTAACATCTGAAGGGGCTTTGCTTCCATCCGAAAACAGCCCTGGACACACCACACAGCTGTGTTTGTCCCTTAAACCACCACAATGGTGCCAATGTAGAGTCAGAACCTCCAAAACATTTTGTGAGACAGCTTCATGCTATGCAGCACTACATTGATGGTTAGCACCACATTAAAATGTCATTTCAGGCAATTAATATTTTATTTATAAACACTTATAAATATTTATTATAAATGACTATTTAAATAGCAGCTCATGAGCAAACAAATCTATTACGTTTGTATTAAAACATCTTCAGATGCTTAATTATAGGAATATTTAGACAAACCATTAAAAATGTATGCCAATTTTCTTGAAAAGTCTGGGATCAACCCAGTTAGACTTCCCCACTTAGCTTAAGGGGCAAATCTGATAGGATGCCACAGAAAAATGAAGGAAACATCCATTTTAAGTTCTCCTCTCTAGAAGTTGGATAGATTCTATCTTTGCGCCAGAGAAGCCAAAAGGCATTTAAAAATATTTTCTTAAAAATTGTCAGAGAAGATAGACTCATTCTGGATAAATGTCTCAGGCTTACCTGGAATCAAAATATGTCGTGTCTCTAAATGTATTTGATTAAACATCTTCAGCTTCTTCAGCTATTTTAATCAGTTCCCAAACAGGCAATTGGCAGTCCTATTTTTCAACCAGGAAGAAAAATGGTTATTGCCTGCATTGATCTGTTGTACAGCACATCACCCTACCCTACTCTGTTGTGAAAATATAATTAAAACATTCTATTTGGAAACTGGTGGTTCACCAAAGTATAACAATCTAGGTTTACATTTTCCTCTTTTATGGATCTTAAGTTTAGAGTGAAAGGAAAGTGAATGGGACTAAATCGCCTTAACTGGCTATATCTGTTTTTTTTCTGTTGAGAAGCTTTGCAATTTCCATAAATCATATGTTTTCACTTCAATCATATATTTCCACTACACTATTTGGTTGGACTTCATTCAACCTTCTTCTAGTGTTTGCACTATAGCTATTGCACAAATACTGTATAAAAATTGCATACATTTAGAGCTTTTTAAAAGAGCGCAATGAACAATTTGAAAGGAAGGTTGCAACCCTTTCCTATATTTCTAAGCATTGCTCTTTGACCATCTTATTGTTGTCTCTCAGTTATGCTTAGCTAATTGTTCTCAGCTTTTGGTGCAAGACAAGTTCACTCTACTATATTCCTGAGTGGTTTGAAAAAGGGTCACAATCCACAAGGGTCATCTTATAAAGACCATTCAAATCTGTTAGCTACCTTTAATGATCTGAAATATATTTTTAAAAATTGGCATTATTATTTGTAGTGGAACATATCACATAACGTAAAAAAGATGGGCTGGATATTTTGTGTAATCAAATAAAGATAGAGATGGCCAAGCATTGTGGAATAGGAATGAGAAATCTGGAAAGACATGCTGGATAGTGGGCTCTGATGGGCACAGCTTTGAAATAAAATCCTAATAACCTGAGGAAATAATTTTAAAGACGTTCAGAAAAAAAAGCCAGACATACTAGAAAGGTTAGTTCTTTGCCTGGCATTTTTTCCCCCAAAGCCACAGTAAACAATCTCCAGTGCAGTTAAAATGTTAACAACACTGTGTTGAAATATGCGCCATAAGGTCACACGCTGTCGTGGATCATCCCTCGGAAGTGAGCAGTAGGCTGTTATTAAAAGTCACAGCCTCTACACAGCTAATTCCAGTTAACCACTTGTAACCTGGTTACAAATGCAAATTTGAATCGCTCTTCCAGTTTTCCTTCTTATACAAGCAAAACCACGGTCCAATATCGTTATGTCTTATTCCGATATCATAAACTGCCAGAATCCTCCAAGCAGGGAGACCTCTTAACCCATTCCAAAAACATCTAGCCGTCATTCCATGAAAATGGTGATGTTTGGTTTGTTTCTCGGATTAGGGGTCTGTGTTTTTTGGGGTTTTTTTATCCCAGAAGCGGTGGCTATTTTTGGAATTCAACTTTTTCCTCTCCCTTTAATCCCACCCAGAATGCAGTGCTTGTAAACCGTACTGGCGTGTCACCTTTCCTCTATTTATTACATCTTATGCTTTAAATATCACCTCTGACAAACAAAAGAAAAGCAAATGTCCCTAAATTTCCTGAAGGGCTGAAACATCAAGCCCGGATTATTATTGTTTATGTCTCAGCTTTAGCAGCCCCGGTGTCTCCATGGTCTGCTGTGTGCGGGGCTGGCAATGATGGATGGCCATTACGGCAGCTTATTGGAAATGGCTTGATTTATAACCTGTTCTCCTGCCTCAGTCTAATGGCTTCATTTCTTTCCTCCAGTGCGTGATGCCACAGCCAAGGTCATTGCGCCAATGGCCTTTTGTTGTTAGTCTGCTGGTGACCAGTGTGCCCAGGAGTCAGCGTGGGGAGGGCTGAAGGGGGGAAAGGAAACAGGAGGGGGCAAGAAGCATGGGAGTGGGGAGGCTCCAACCTTTACATTTTAATTTTTTTCATCTCGGTCCCTGATAACTGCAGTAGAACAGTAGATTAAATGCTGTCTTCTATTTGCTTCCCGTGCTTGCCAGACAAGGAGCTGCTTTATGATCCTCAGTGGGGAAGTCTATTACTCACCTCTACTTTAAATGACCAACATCAAATATATACAGCTCCCATTAAAGCTGAGATCAATAAAAATGCCATTAAGATAGTAAAAGTTGCTGATATTAGTGAAGCCCCCAAACAAAATATTTGATTTTCTTTCAGGTTGTTAGTGAGATGGAATACGAACATATAAGTGAAAGGAGAGCTGGCCATGCCTATGGTCAATAATTTATCTCAGAGATTCATTCAGCCTCTCACCCAATATTTCCCTCCTGTCTATTGATTCCCCATCATTATTTGTCATAAGCTGTCCTAACTCAAGGAGAAAATATGCCTTGCTGGTCCAAGGGGAGTCATACCTGGAGAAATAGAAAGGAATTTCATTAAAAGCGAGAAAGAACTGCTGTGGCTTTGAGAAACTCCAACAGCAAGTTGCCGAGACTTTTGTTAGAGTCCTGAAGCATGTTGTAAGCCACTCCACAACACGGCACGTGGACATCGTGAATGCTGGTCCGAGATGGTGCTCATTGCGGTTCGAGGGAAATCAAAGGCATTTTCTGCATGAGATTTGAGCTTTCAGAAATTTGTGTGTGTGTGTGTTTCCTTTATGTTTTCCCTTTCACTGGAATGTTTCGAGGTGATTTTCCCAACTGGGCTCTTACAAGTACTAGAGGGAAGTCAACGGCTTCAGAGATATATTAGTAAAGAGTATACAAGTTTATGCCAATGTCATTAAGTCAAACTGAAACCCCAATGGTAAAAACAGGACTCTGGAAATAGAATTAATTTTTTAAAGCATGGCTATTTGCTTCAGGGAAAATTTTTTAAAAATAGACTATATTTTACTTTAATGGGACATAATGTTTGTGATGTGGGATTCAGTGGTAATCTTTGAAATTGGTTTTAAAGAATGGCTTGAAAGCTTGCTTGATATACATCCAAAGGTCAATGATAAAAAATGTTTTCTAGGTTAAATCTACTTGGAGTTGGCTAATTCCTGCCCATAGATGGTCTTATTTAAATTTTATCAAATCTTAACTCAGTGCAATCTGGAACATAAATTTATAGCATTTTACAACTGAAAGAGACCTGGAGGAATACCTGGTTCCATTTCTTTATTTAATAATAACAAGAATGCTATTGTTATTAATAGTAATTAATATTAATCTAATGTTTACTCTGTGTCAAGCATTACACTAAGCAACTTACACTGTACAAAGTAGGCAATATTCTCAGTTTATAGAAGCATGAAAAGGTTAGGCCACCTGCCCAAGACCGTACAGTGCGTATTGGTGGCATCAAGATTCACAACCAGCTCTGTTAGATTTCACAGCTAATCCTAAGTGGAATATATAAAATCGACTAGATGAGCCTGAGCAACTCACCTAAACTCAATAATAGGATGCCCTAAATTCAAGTATATCAAGAAGACTATTTGGAGGTAATTTTGAGAATACTTTCATCCTTGAAAATGAAAAACAAAGAGTTACTTACTGGCAGTTCTAGACATGTTTTCTTTTTATTTCCTTGCAAAAAATTGAAAAATATCAGTGCCGGTAACTTCAAATGTCAGAACCCACATTACACCTAGTTGCATAATGTGCTATTTTAAAGATGCAAGTTATGATTTACCTAGATATTTGCTAACTTCTACATGTGATTTTGTTATATTAGCTAATAAATGAGAAATTATATATGCTGTCTATTCCTTGAAATATTTAACTGCAGCCCATGCGGCTATATAATTTTTTGTGGCTTTAGACCTAAAGTTTGAATAAGCCTCTGTGTCTCTCTTTAGGTTCTTGAGCAAAACTTATTTCTGAATTGAAAGTAAACACGAGCTTGTTTGAATTCATATCATCAGGAAATGGGGCTATCTCAGTGTCAAGAGGAGGAAAGGCGCAGGTAATACATACAGAACCAGTTTCACCATTCTAAATAAACTAATGGGTTGTTAATTATCCATTATCCAGTTAGTTACAGGGTATTTACCTAAATTTATCAGCTGGCAAACATTAGTGATCTCTCAATTTAGTCATGTTGTTTATGTGACTCTATGAGTAGTTAATAAACGATTATCAAGTAACCATTCTGGGACAGAAGGGCTGATGGCCATGTATGGAAATCCCATCTGCAGGCCCTGTTGAATGTGACATTCAATGTCTGGCATAGGTCTGTGTCCACTGTGATATTATGCAGGTAGGAAGGCCAGTTAGGAGATGAATGTCATTTAGGAAAGACAAAAGGAGGGAGATATAGCTATAGGAAAGAGATGAGAAAAGGAAGCAAAGAAGGAAAGAAGAGGGAAAGGCAGGGAGGCAGGAAGGGAGCAAGTATAAGTAGATTATTCTGGTATAACTGTAATCAATTCAAGTGTTCAGTTTTGAGCTTCAGATGAATGGGTCCACTTTCACAGATAAAAACTCTCTTCAATGAGAAGAAAGAATTCATATACCTCCAAGTTAATGCTACTCTTTCTCCTCGTAGAAACACACCAAGCATTTGTTGCAGTAACAGAGGGATAAAAACGATTTTAGAATGTAAGAGAATGCCAGAGCTGGAAGATAAGCTAGAGAGCAGCCTCCTCCTGTTACAGGTGAGGAAACTGGGGCCCAGAGATGGTAATTGGTTGTTCCAGGCTGCTCCACTAGCTGCAGGGCGCATCATGCTCTCCTCCTAATGCCATGCTACCAGTAGACGGGATATTGGTGTGATCTATCTGCTCCTGTTTCATCTTCTCATGGAAAATAATTTCGCCTGGTGACCTGCTGGATTTTCCACTGTCAACTCTTTCTAGAGTGGGATGAGCTCCGTCCTCAAATTTATTCTCTACACTTTAGAACAGTTTACAGTTTATAAAATATTTTCATATTTATGACCTTATTTTTGATTTTTACAGCAACCTTATCAAAAGCAGACAGAGAAGACATAATTATTTCTATCTAATGGATGAGGATACTTTGCCCAGGAGTGATTACGTTCACCTAGCAGAGGAGCAGAATCTCTGCTCTTCTTGTAGAAGTCCTTTAAATTGTATCTTTCAGAGGTTGCTGCTCATACATGGAATGTCCAGCTGGTCTTTTAGGCCTGCAATGCCTCTTCCTTCTGTTGCGGTAGAACCTCTTGTTTCTGTAATTCTCCTCCCTTTGCCTCAGCTATAATCAGCAAACACTTGGTCTGGGCAAAAGCTGTTGCTTCTGCACAATTGCTGGATAGTGCAGCACTGAAGAGGGTATTTACCCAGCTCTTGGTAAGGTTATCCACTTATATCTCTCCACTGGCACCCGTCTTTGGGAACTGCCTCTGCTGAAAGAGACAATTGGCCTGCTTCTATGACCCTATCACTGCAGCCATAGACCTCACTTTCCTACAGAACATGGAGGAGTCTTGGTTCCTAAAATTGAGGCTTTCCTCCATTTTTCATGTTGTTGTTTACAATCTTAACTATTTTAAAATGAATAGTAATGGTTAAGCATATTCATGTTGTTGTACAATAGATCTCCAGAACTTTGTTATCTTGCAAAACTGAAACTCTATACCTACTAAGTAATAACTCCCTATCTTCCTCTCCTTCCAGTTCTTGGTAACCACCATTCCATTTTGTTTTTATGAATTTGACTACTTTAGATACCTTATATAAATGGAATTATACAATATTTGTCCTTTTGTGACTTGCTTATTTCACTTAGCATGATTTCTTCAAGATTCATCCATGTTGTAGCTTGTGGTAGGATTTCCTTCCTTTTTCAGACTGAACAATGTCCCATTGTATGAATATAGTAGATTTTGTTTATCATTCATCTGTCAGTGGACATTTGGGCTGTTCTACCTCTTGGCTACTGTAAATAATGCTGCTTTGAACATGAGTGTGCAAATATCTCTTCCAGACTCTACTTTCAATTCTTTTTTATGTATACTCTGAAATGGGATTACTGAATCATATGGTATTAATAGTTCTACTTTTAATCATATGGCAGTTCTATTTTTAATTCAATTTTTTGTTATATGGTTTTCCATAGCAATTACACCATTTTACAATCCCACCAATAGTGCACAAGAGTTCCAATTTCTCCACATCCTTACCAATGCTTGTTGTTTTCTGTTTCTATTTATATAGTAGCCATCCTAATGGGTGTGATGTGATACCTCATTGTAGTTTTGACTTGCATATCTCTAATTATTACTGATGTTGAGCATCTTTTCATATGTTTTTGGCAATTTGTATATCATTGTTGAAGAAATGTTTATTTAATTCCTTTCCCAGTTTCATTTACATTATTTGTTTTTTGTTGTTGTTGTTGTAGAGTTATAGGAGCTCTTTATATATTCTGGATATTAACCCCTTGCCAGATGTATGATTTGTAAATATTTTCTCCCATTCCATAGTTTGCCTTTTTATTCTGTTAATTGTGTCTTTTGATGCACAGACATTTTTAAGTTTAATGTAGTTCCAATTGTCTATTTTTGCTTTCATTGCATATGCTTTGGTGTCATATCCAAGAAGTTATTGTCATATTGAATGTCACAAAGTATTTTTCCTATGTTTTCTTCTGGGAATTTTATAGTTTTGAGTTTTAATGGTTAGATCTTTAACCCATTTTAAGTTAATATTTTGCTTATAAGATAAGGGTCTAACTTCACTCTTGTGCATATGGATATCAAGTTTCCCAGTACAATTTCTTGGAGATTGTCCTCTTGTCCATTCTTTCTCACCTTTAACACTGCTGTGAATGACCTTTATTCCCTACCTCACACCCTTTCCTTCCTAGAAAAAAGCTTTCTAGTCCCACTTAAGCCCATTTCCTAGATTCCATTAGTCTGAATTATCAGATTTCTTTGTAATTAGATCTGCTGTGCCAATAAATGTCTTCACTGATACCATGAATTTGCTCTGTATAAGAAAGAAGAAACAGATAAGTGGCCCCTTATTAGTGGATTGGTAAGAAATTAACCAAAAAACTCAAATGTGTAAGACATGCCACATTTCTTTTTCTTTCCTTTCAATTACTGTATATCTGATTTTTCTCCCCCATCCTGCATGATTTCTGGCAAATTCAAATTCAGGATTATGTGGGATAGAGGAGTCTGCTTCTCTTGAATCCTGGAAGGTAGCATGGCTCTCAGAAAAAGTAAAAAGAGTTGTCTTCAGTCGAACATGAGTAGCTACAATATCCTCCCTGTGCGAGTGCAAGAGGACCCTTAAAGGCAAGAGCTTCATTGATTCTATGCCAAATTTGAACACAGATCTATTTATTGGTTTTAAATGTGGATAATTGTAGTTGATATTTACAGAGGGCTCACTATGTGCCAGGCGTTATTCTAACTATCTTCCATGAATTTACTTCCATGAATTTACTCTTTTAATCCTCACATATACTATATGAGATTTTTTTAAATTATTGCAACTTCACAGATAAGTAAACCAAGGCACAGAGAATTAAGTAGAACAAGGCCTGGTAGCTCCACAATGGTGGGCTGGGATTTGAACCAAGGCAAACTTGTTTTAGAGTCCATGCTTTTCTTTTCATCACAACACTTGATTTCCTTCATTAGACTTCATTTCCTCCCAAGACAGTCTAGAGGCCCTGCCACCTGCAGGTGGCACTACTGAGGAATGGGGCACAGGTCCCACTTCTCAAAGTGTCTGCTTCTCAACCAGGGCCGAGATGGGGACTGATCTTCCCAGCCTTTCTCTCCTGATCTTCAGTTCTCCCCTTCCTTTGCCCTGTAACTTCAAGGAGTTCAGGCTTGTAGAAAACCAAAGACAACAAAAGAATTTTCTTAAAGCAACCTCTCTCTGATGGCAACACAAATCCCCCCCATCAGCAGAGCAGAAAGGCCTAACTACCTGCTTGGAATGGGTGCAAGGAAGAATATACGGGGCCAAGACTCACACTAACAGCCCCACGCATTTTCCACCCAGTTTATCATAAATCCTTCCCACCAAGGACCTTTGCTGACATCTTGTCAGACTTGGGCCTGGTCCCTTATGTTTGTTTATTCATAAAAGACAATATATAATTCTTCTCAGCCGGAGACTTCTCCTTGAAGCATTACATGGAATGGGCAGTACTGGAGTTTTCCCACGGTTTTCAAATCGCTAAGGGAAGGAGCAGTCCTGGCTGGGTCAGGTTAGAGCAGAGAGCCCCTTCCAACAGGGAGAGACTGGATGCTGCCATGTGTCACTGGGACAATGGTTGTGTGAGTGCAGTGCTCTACCTGTTGTGCCTACCGCATGCTTTTTACTGGCTCTTGTGAAATGCTGGCATTTACAGACTGAAGGGAAGTAGCAGGGAGGCCCCAGACGACATCACTGAGTCAAGAAATGAATGTCTGGAGGGTTGAGAAATAGGGCTGTCAAGGCCAAAACAAGCTTGCTCTCTGTTTTCCCTGTTTTCTCTCCCCACATCCTTCTCCATTAATCACCCACACATTCATCAACCTGGTTAAAAATACCTCCAGAACATTTAAACCAATTTCTTAACCCTAACGAGTTAACATAACATTTATTACATTTATTAAAGAGGCATAAATACCTTTCAAACAAAAGTCATTGGTCAGGGTTTGGGTGACTGAAGAGATTTCAACAAAATTATTTAGACTTGCAATTGAGGTTGTCGCTTCATATGTGGGATAAGTAAGAACTTTAAAAGTAAATGCTGGATATGGATCTGTGACCTGGGTGGTTTTTGTAACTCTCTGCTTACCAGCTTATCAATGACAATGACATATCTTGCCAGTTTATGGTAAATACAAGCTTGATGAGGTAATGCACACATTTAATTAATGATCCCATAATGAATAAAGCATTGGCAATGATAGGCTTGTGGGAAAATGGGTTTGAAATAACAAGCACAAACCGTTTACTAAGCTAGGATTATGAGAATTAGATATAGCATATTTTCAGAGCATAAATGCATTACCACTGATGCAATTACCCAGAAAAATGAAGCTAAACAAAAGTTTCTGTTTTGAGAGACACAGAATCTTAAAGAGCCAGCAATCCATCCAATAAGATTCAAGAAGTCCTACCAGACAAAGAACTGGTGTTTGCTGTCATTTTGGATTCAGTACCTTGTATGCTCTTTTCCCCTTACCTCAACCTGGTTGACAGGTAAGGGTGGTATTTGATAAGACCTTGTAAAGCCTAATCTCTGAGCCTTCTTACATACTGGTTCTGATTAATGAGTTTCAGCTACTAGTCTTACGTTCTTTCTGGTTGGCAAACGAATGAAAATCACCGTAGAAGAATAATGCGTTCAAAATCTCCAGGCACTTGGCAAGTGCCAACTTCTTGATCTTTGCAGCACCTGTAGCATAAAAATCATTGAGGCCTTAGGAAGTGAATCGTCAAGCATTAAGTGGGATGCCAAACCTAGTTCAGTGACCTTGTTGGACACAGCGACACCAAAGTCATTCCCCCTCACTCAGGTTGTTAAAAATGTTCTCTGGGTATGACAAAGTTAGGCTTCCTCCCTACCCCAGGTAGAAACCACACTAAAGAGAACTTCACGCTTCCTGATCTCTCAAAGAGGTACAGACATGTGTGATCTGATGTTAAGTCTTTCAGTGATCTTGGCCACTAGAAATGCAAAATCTTCTACCTATCCAGTAGCGACAGCCAAAAACTGTGAGGTTGCTGGAAGTATCTTGAGTGGCTTGGTAGACATTAGATGTTAAAAGACATTATCATTCTGTGACCAGAGAATGGTTGTCGAGAGCTCAAGCTCTATAGACAGGATTTAAATCTTGAGTCTGGTCCTTGAAAGCTGCCTGGACTTGGGCAAATACTCAGTTCTTTTAAGCCTCAGTTTCCTCATCTGTAAAAAGGTGACTTCCTCTTAGGGCAATGGGTCTCATCTGAGGCTAATTTTGTCTTCCAAGGAACACTGGACAATGTCTGGAGATATTTTCAGTTGTCACAGCTGGGGGTGGGATGAGAAGGATGTTACTGGCATCTAGTAGGTAAGGCCAGGGTTGCTGCTAGATACCCTGGTGTGCACAGAACAGCCTCCACAGCAAGTTACAATCAGGCCCAAAATGTTAACTGTGCCAGGGCTGAAAAAGCCTGCCCCAGGATTATTATGATAATTTAATGCGATGCCCCAGGCAGAAGCTCTTAAAAGAGTACCTGGATCATACTAATTCTTCCATTATTATGGGTTTACTTTCATAAGACACTACATAGTCTATATGCAGGTAAATCAATTAACTACTGTATATATAATTTACACAAATAAACACACACATACAGAGTTGGCTGTCTGCATCTCCATGTTTCACATCTATGAATACTATGCCATTTTATATAAGCAACTTGAGCACCTGCAGACTTTGGTATCCGTGTATGTGTGTGTGTGTGTGTGTGTGTGTGTGTGTGTACACATGTGTGTGCATGTGTTTCCTGGAACCAATCCCCCTTGGATACCAAGGAATGACTGTAATTTGTTAACAACATAAATAATTTATACTCTAAATTCACTATCTGTTGTACGTGTACTAATCCCACGATGCTGCTCTGAGGAACAAAATGGTACTCAAGCTGCAGCAGTCCTAACGTGGGCAATGTCGGAGAGAGTCTCCAGCATCCAAGGCTACGTTCCCAACTGGAGCCAATTTCGGAATTAAGCGGCGAAGGAAGCAGCAGCGGCAGTGGTGCCGCAACCTATTCGTTCTGTTCTGTGGATGCTTCGCAGGGAAGAGAAAGCGCCTCTCTCTCCAGGCCTCAGCATAACTGGCCTATTTTATGGCTGGACAAACGTAGGCTCCTCAGCCTCCTTTATCTCCTTGACTGAACTGTAAGTATCCAACAGTGTGACATGAAGCAGAGTTGGAGTGTGGCTGCCAGTGCAGGGTTTAAGAAGAGGATTGCCTTCCAGACGGGGTGGCCTCAGCCCCTGGTGAGACCAACAGTGAGCAAGGAGTGTCCTCAGGCCCAGAGAGCACAGCCGTGGACGGGAGCATTGCTCTGGATCTTCTGTCTGCCAGAAATCACTCCCAGCCCTTGGAGAGCTCTAATGTTGAGCAAAACTACTGTCAGGTTCAGTGGACATTGCTACTGAGAGAGGCATTTCTGTGGAGCCACGGTTCCCCAGATAGGCTTCCCAGTCCCTGACACAGCCCACAGTCCTGCAAATCTCCTCAGGTTCAGAGAGTGCTGCTGCCCTGAGATGCCCTTCCCAGGCACAGGGGAGGCCTGAAGTCAAGCACTCAGCCTCTGAAGTTTCTCTGTGAAGAGAGAGATGCTATTGTGGGTGCATTTTTATGGTGCTGTTGCCTGCCAGATACCCTTCTTTATCCTTAGTGAGCAATGAAGTCCAGCAAATCTCTGCACGACCAGAGAGTGCTGCAGTTGTGGGGTGCATTTCAGTGGAGACTCTGCATTCAAGGGATCCTTCCTAGTCTTTTATGGGGTTTAAACTACAGTAAATCTCAGGTTCAGAGGTCCTGCTCTTTGGAGGGTGCATTGGTGTGGGTTTTGCCTCCAGATTGTCTTTCAGATCTTTGCTGGTGCCCAGCATCCAGTGCCGGGTCTTTCTAGGCTTCAAGAGCACTGATATTGAAGAGGAGATTTCTTATAAGCTTCTGCCTATAAGGTGTTCTTCCCCATCCTTTTGGGAGGCCTGAAGATAAGCAAGGGGTTTCCTCATGTTTAGAGAGTGCTTATGAAAAGTAGAGTGGTTCCAAGGAGCAGCTGCCTCTCAGACACCCTTCCCACACCTTTGAAAACCCTGGAGATTGGCAACAGGTCTCTTCAAGTTCTGCAAGTAGTACTGCTGGGAGAAGCAGGTCTGAGAGTAATCCTGGCAGCTGGTCCCCTCCAAGAGGCCCAGCTTCTCTAAACAAAGCCAAGAACCCCAGCCAAGGCTAAGGCTCCAGAGACCTCACTAAGAGTATTCCGACTCTTGCTACCAAACCTATGAAGTTTACCATTTCTTCTGCCTGGCAAAGACCCATTTTTAAGTTCTCTAAGGAGGAGCTCAACAGGGGAGATTACTCAATACTTAATAAAGCTACAATTATTTGACAGGACGACCAAAAATAATGCCATGGAAGATGATAGTGTGAATTAACACAACCAAAGAACCCTGAAGTTCTTGAGACTGATGATCAAAATAATAAAAGCTATTTGAGCTCACCCACCAATGGGACTGATGTTGAAAACCCTATTGGAATCTGACTGAGAAGAATCCCTTCCTTGTAGAAGTACAAAAGGGAGCAACGAGATCATTTTAGTAAGCTGCCTTCACTCCTCTTGTGCCCAGTTTTATCACCAACAGCTAGAGGAGGGTGAGTCAGAAGAAGGGCTGTCTAGGGAGTTCCTAGACACCCCAAAGGAGCTCAGCACCATGCCTGATTTGGCACAGAAGCAACTGGCTTGTGCCAAATCTGAAATCATAACCAAGAAGCAACCCACTTACAAGATCCCAGAAAAGGCTCCTAATCTTCAGGCAAATTATGTCATCCCCGAGTCAGCACATGAACATAGTAAGGCAACCCTTAGTTTTGAACTCTCTTGTGCCAGGCCAGGCTCCTCCTAACTAATGCCTCATGCACCCTACTCATGCCCTCTTCTTGCCTTGGATTAGGTAGGCATCAGCTGATAGGGAGTGGCCTTCTCATTTTTTTCATCCTATCCACATTTTACCAAGTGTGTCTCAAGTTCTTCTTTCTCCAAGGATACTTCTCAGATATTTAAGTCAATGGTTCTTAATCTTTTGGCATGTATCAGAATCATCCAGGGACTTGCTAAAAGACAGATTGCTGAATCTCACTCCCAGAGTGTCTAATTTATCAGGTCTGGGGTAAGGCCCAAGAATGTGAACACTTCTAATGAGTTACCAGTGGATGCTTATAATTATGATTCAGGGACCACACTTTGAGAACTACTGCTTTAAGCCAACACTGGACTCACCACTTCCGGCTAATAATTTTGATTATTGTGGGTTAAATGTTCCTCAGTAATGGCCTATGGACCATCTGCATTAGAATCATATGCACAGTGTTTTAAAAACAAGCAAACAAGTTTCTGTTTCTCACTTAAGACCTACTAAATCATACTCCTAGTGAAAGGGAGACCCCAGAAATCTAAAATTTTAGCAAGTGTTTCCTAAGTGATTCTGATGCACTGTGAAATCTGAAAACTACTAATATGTTCCTTAAATATTGGCACAAAATATATTGTTTTTATATTGTTATTCCATGTATTATACGACTTTACCAAACTGAGAACTTTATTAAGTACTTCCCAGTATAAGATACTGTATTTGAAAACATTTTTAAACTCTAAATGAATAAACATATTATTGTTACTATTAATATATCTTCCCAAAGAGAGGGTAATCACCTTGAGGTCAGTTTCTTTGTATATTTTTATTGCCTCCAAGACCTAACAGAAAGTCAAGCACAAACTCAACAAACACTTGTTCACTGGTAGTAAATAAATATATACAAATATATGTGTATATATACACATATGTATATGTGACGTGAAAGAAATTGAAAAGAAGCTAAGTTTGGAAGGGGCATAATAAGTTCCTGGTGATGTCCAAAGAACCTAGGTTTCCATGTGCCTGAGAAAGGCAACCTATATGAGCAAGAAGCAGGTTTCTTTGTACTTTCCTACAGAAAAAAATCTATTTTTCCAAAGTATTGTGGAAAAGGCTACCTATGGTGCCAAAGCCACATCCTCAAAAGAAGCCCTTTCACTTGAGGCAAATGGCTCACCAACAGTTTAGACAATTGAGTGTATGAGGTGAAGAAAGTCCTCTTAGCTAAAATTTTATCCAAAAACATGTTAAGTGGGTATGTAGTTTTGTAGAGATCCAAAGGAAAATGAACACCATTTAATCCATCTCTTTCTTGTGCAACTTGGAATTTTATGTATCACTTAGGGTGCTTTTGGTTGCAAGTAATAGACAAAGAGTGCTTAAATATAAAAAGGAATGATAATTTCATAAAAATAATAAATCTATGGTCAAGACAGTCACACAGAAAATTCAATAGCTCAATTATCCCTAAGGATAAGGCCAGGTGTGGTGGCTCACGCCTGTAATCCTAGCACTGTGGGAGGCCGAGGCAGGAGGATTGCTTGAGCTCAGGAGTTTGAGACCAGCCTGAGCAAGAGTGAGACCCCATCTCTACTAAAAATAGAAAGAAATTAGCCAAACAACTAAAAATAGAAAAAATTAGCCAGGCATGGTGGCGCGTGCCTGTAGTCCCTGCTACCCGGGAAGCCAAGGCAGGAGGATCGCTTGAGCCCAGGAGTTTGAGGTTGCTGTGAGATAGGCTGACGCCATGGCACTCTAGCCCAGGCAAGAGAGTGAGACTCTGTCTCAAAATAAATAAATAAATAAGTAATCCCCAAGGACACAGATGTTTTCCTTCTGTCTACTTTGCCATCCTCAGGGCATTGGAGAGCTCTCCCTTTCTAGCCACAAGCTGACTTCAGTAGTTTCAAGAATTATGTTTTGACATGGCCATATTCAGAGCAGAAAAGTATTTTTTTTCCCATGCATATATTTTTATTGCCAAGGAAAATCTTTTTCAGAAGCCCCTCGGGATACCTCAGTTCCCATTGGCTAGGAAGGGGTCACATATCCATGCATAAACCAGTCACATGATAACAATTCACTGCCTGGGCCAGGAAGGAGAGCATTTCCCAGCACACACATGTGGCTGGGCAGAGGCACCTCCTAAAATTGAGGTTCTTCCAGCAAGAAAGAAATAAAGCATTGGGAATGGCTATTGGGTAAATGACTAATAGTGTCTACCAGATTGGTTTTCAAGTGACAGAAGTCTAAGAAGTGGATTTAAACATTGAATGAAACATTTGAAAGAAAGTCTCAAAAGCTATCTCTTGAAAACTTAGCAGCATTGTTACTAAGTAAACATGACCGACTCATTTCATCTCTCTGGGACTTGGTGTTCTTATCTATATAAAGACAATAGATGTAAAAGTAGCAACCCCAACAACACTAGCTGACATTTCATACCAACTTAATGAGCTCACACTATGTGCTACAGATGGTACCTTCAGTCCTCACAAAAGGACTACGAGATAGAACTGTTGAAATCCTAGTTTTACAGGAGAGGAAGCTGACCTTCGGAGAGAGTACAACCCTTGCCCAAAGTCGCCCTTTGCAGCATTCAGGCTGGAAACCAAAAATAAGTGCTCCTGAGGGGGTCTTTATAGTCGTCTCTGACGCTGGAGAGGTCTGGAAACACTGTGAAAATAAGTTGTAAAATGTTTAGCTGAAATCTGAAATAATAGGGATTAAAGTAGAAAAGTAGATGGAAGAATCATGAAATTAGGAGATAAATGGAAAAGATGTTGACGTTTATGATGGGATTAGGTATGCCAGATAAAAGTATAAGGCACCTGGTGAAATTTAAATATCAAATAAACAATAAAAAATGTTTAGTAAAACAATATCCTAAATTTGTATGGAACTTATGCTAAAACATAAGTATTTGTTGTTTCTTCAAATTTCACTGGATGTCCTGTATGTTGAATTGTTGAATCTGGCAATCCTAGCTGGGATGGATAATGGCTAGAGAGTGGACAGGTGGGAGGATAGGAAGGTAGAACTCCTGGGGATAATTTTTCAGCTGTAAAGGTGTGTGTGTGTGTTTTCTTTGGAGGTAGACCAGCAGGGGAAGGCAGGGGCATATGATGAGAGTTTAGAGGCAACAGTCTAGCCTAGAGAACAAAACATTTGCTGCCAACGAGATGAGAACCTGAACATTTGCCCTGTGATCACAGCAGTGACTCACTGTGTGATCTTTGATAAATCACAACCTCTCTGTTACACAGGGTCCATATCAGGTAAGATAACAGTATCTGTCTTATTTCCATAGCACGTGAAAACGAGGTCACTTGAGCATTGCTTATAAATCCCAGAATTGAAAGAGGGCCAGGGGATTGTATTTTTGTTATATTATGTCAATGAGAAGGAATGATCTAGCAAACTCTGTTAAGCTTGGAAATGTTTTCTAATTTCTTTGGGAAGTGCTCACTAAATAATGATTCCATCCTAATATTGGATGCACTGATTACCACCTACACTTTGTCTCCAAGCCTTAGTCCGCAAACCTGAATGTTTCCCTCGTTAGCTGAGTGCGTCGCCCTCTAACCGAATCAGCAGAAATTAGCAAATTCAGGCCTCAGCTGTTTCTTTCCTGTATTTAACAGGAACCCTAATGCAACCCAGATTTCCCAGGATTTATTTTTTCACAAGCGCCACAGCAGTACAGCACCAGAGGGATCTGAGCTAGGAGCATGTGCCCATAAAACACCGTTTCCTTTTGTGGTTGCCTTTGTATTGAAGCAGCAAATGAATGGGGCTCTAATTGTCTTTGGAAGCAGAAGTCTATTACATGTCACTGGGCCCGTGTATTTTGCTAATAAAATGAACACAACCTGGGAAACGGGAACCGTGGAGGGTGACAGGGTTAGTGCTTCCAGCGATATTCCCAGAGGCCTTGGAGGCGTCCTCCTACAAGTAACCAAATGAGCAGGGCCGAAGGCAAAGCAAGATGCTAGGGAATGAAAACAGGGGACAGCCCTGCAGAGGGCACAGATGGAGAAGATCCCATCTGGGTGGCAA
This sequence comes from Lemur catta, assembly GCF_020740605.2. NCBI lineage: Eukaryota > Metazoa > Chordata > Mammalia > Primates > Lemuridae > Lemur > Lemur catta. The sequence goes on along the minus strand of NC_059131.1, from coordinate 51,727,347 downwards.
AGGAGGGTGGAAGAGGGTGTGAAGTTAGTTACCACAGACTGCAGGCAGGGCACCCCCCGAAACACTCTCTCACACAGGCACCCTTACAGTCAGTGGCATGAAAATCAGGAAATAATCATGACTTCTTGATCATTTGCAAAGGACTTTCACATATAGTAGTTCATTTCATCCTTATTGCATAGATGAGGAAATAGGAGCCGATAACGGTAAAATGATTTACTCTAATGCATATAAGAGGCAATATTCAAAACCAGATCTACCAAAAGCCAGGCCAGGATTTTCTCCACCATGCCCAGCAGTATTTTCCAAGTGGTATAAGTTAATACCTGCCAAACTGTGGCTTTCGTCCTCTTACCTACAGCTGTTGAAATTCCCACTATTAGCGTCCCCTTAGGGGTTAGACAGGGAAGGAAACAAAATTCCATATTGTATAAGCCAGATTAGGTAGTGACAAGGAAAGAAAACAGGGACTAATTCTTTCTGGATATTTCACCCTTGCTGTCATCTTGGAAAGCCAAGCTGGGAAACATAATTTATTGGTATTCATTGATTCATTGAAAAAGTGGGAATTCAACTTCTCTATGCGAGGTGCTGTGTATTCAGTGGTGCATAAAAGAGCCACGCCATGGTACTTGCCCTCACGGGGTGAACAGCTCGGGGAAGGAGACAGACAAACAAAAGCCTGAGTCTCATTTCCGACTGTGGAAAGCGCAGTGGAGGACAGTGCTAGGGTGTTTTAAGAATAAAATATGGGGACAGCTTCTCCCATTTAGAGCAGAGCACTCTAAGGTGGTGATCTGAGAAAGGAGAAGGGACCCTCGAGGTGAAGAGTGGGTAGAAAGAACCTGAGTGAAAGCCCCCATGGGGCCAGAAAAACAGGACTGTGGTGAACATCAGCCTTGCCCAGTTGCCAGGTGTGCAATTTCAGGCGCAGGTGGTGGGCCTGACACTTTGATAGCTCATTTATTCCCCCATGTTGGATTCTGTGTCTGCCACTGACCCTCCTCAAAGAGCCTCACTCCCTCTCCATATTCACGTTAGTAAATGGACTTCAGTTCCACATGGGGACAGGAGAAAACAAACCTAAGTTGCCAACTACACTTGTCAAAAATACTTTCGCAAGCCCTGATAGAGACTGTGCAGTAAGCTGAAAATTTGAGGCCAGGTCATGGCCACCTCCAAAGGCTGCTCTCGGGTGCAAATCCCACTCTGCCCTGTCGTCTCGTTTGCTGTTTGCGGCTGAGTGAGCGGCCGATCTGGGCGGCAATCATTAGGAGTCACTGATTAACAGCGCTACTGTAGAAGTTTTGGGGTTTTGTTTTCTGCAACCTGAAAGGGTGCTTGCTTTATGATTTTTTAATTAGAGTGTAAATATTGCAGCCCCATAAACCTCTTGATTTATAGCTGACAGGTGTGAAAGTTTGCACTTGCTGTGAAAGGCCCCAAGTCTTCTGTTATCTCCAGCTTCTGTTTTCCACCCTTTTCTCAGGCTACCCTGGCAGCTGGCTGTGTGGAGGTGCACACTCTGGCTGTTCACACACAAGGGCAGCAAACAGCACAATCTCCAAATAGAAACCCTAGCCTCCGATTTCCTTCCAACATCTCCTCTGGGGCCTCTTCTTCCCTGTCACTTCTTCCCTTTTCTTCCCTAAACCATGGCAGGATTGCAGCCTGGCCAAGAACTCTACCCCATGACACCCCATTCCCAGTTATACCCCATGTCCTGGTTTTCCTTCTGAAGATGGCAACATGTTCTATGCCCTGCTCCCTTTAACTGCTAAGAGAGAGGAATTAGTTTAAATATTTATTCATGGGTTCATTTGTTCAACACGCATGATTGAGTTTGACTATATTACACACATTGTTCTGGGAACAAGAGAGGCAGTAGTGAATATACCAAAGTCATTGCTGTCATGAAATACATTCTAGAAGGGGGAGATAGAAAATATACACGTGACCAAATAAGTTAAAAAGATAATTTCAAACTCTGATCAATACTATGGAGAAGATGAAATTGGAACATACAGAAGAGAGTGATTGGAAGGGGCTTTGGCCAGAGATTAGATTATTTTCTCCATCTACCCAACACATGGCACCTCACTTTTATTTCTCCTAGAAGACTGGCTTTATTCTTCTTGCTTTTATGCCATGTAGACTTCTCTATCCACGTGACCCAAAATGCCCACTCCGTCTCTGTTTTTACATTGATTCAGTGAAAGCAATCAACAAAGATCAATTGTTCTTTCTGGGTCCTTATTCTCAGAAATTAGAATCTGATTGGTCCAGTTTGGATCAGGTTCCATCTTAGTGAAAATCAGCCTCCAGCAATCAGCTGTGTCACCCATAAGTAAGGCTGGGTCCTCATTGCTATGGGCAGAGGGGTGTTTATTCTAGACAGAAGGAAGAGTACAGGCTAGAAATATATGACAAGAGAGTTTGTCATAGCAAGAGTCTGTGTTAGTTGTCAGAGAGGAGAAAAGAAAGAAAATAATAAAAGATTTGGTCTTTATCTTCAAGGTCCTTATCTTCAAGTCTAACTGAGATATTATGATATACACACTCAAAAATATTTCTCAAATATAATATAACAATAAATGCTGCTTCTAATGAACATAAAAAGTATTAAGTGCTCCAAGAACTTAGAAAAGGAGACAATAAGAGTTATACATTAGTGGGGTGATCAGAAAATACTTCAGATGGAAGTTAGATTTTTAAAACCTAAGAATGAAAGAAAGGGCAAAAACCCGGAAGGGAAGTAGGCTTGTTCATGGTTTCCTTGGAGGTATTAAGAACCAGAGGGAATGTGTAGTAGTTATTAGAAGGATAATTAACTAGTAATCTAGTTGGTGTTTTGTAGATTTGTTCCTTCCTATAGAGAGGCAGTAATCCAGGAAAGAAATGATTGAATCTGGAAGAGAAGAACAGTTATAAAGAAACAATGGGATTTTTAGTCTCAACATTTACTAGGAAACTGAACTAAACAGAGCAACTATCCTCGCAAGCTCAGAATTTGAAACCTGTCCATCTAGAGAAAACACTAGAAATAAAATCTCACAGCTATTTAATGTACTCTCAGAGACCCCGGGGAAGGAAGCAATGTTGCTTTCCAAAATATTTTGAATTTTATTTAAGACTTTTCTATTTCTATGATCATGAACTACTTCATGTCTAGGACAATTGCCACTGGGTTGGATGACAACATTTACTCAGATAAACCTATTTTACACCTGTGGTCATTAATAATTAGTGCCCTCTTTCACTTGAGCTGATGTTCCAGTTTGATCACAAATTGAAGATTCTCTTACTCCTAGAACAAATTGGATAAAAGAAATGATGTTTATTATTATTTCAATTTCTTATTTCTTTCAATCAAGATAAAAGGAAGAAGCACAACTGTAAAAACTTTCTGAGGCAATAGTTTCTAGGTGACTTGGAAGTTAAGATACTACGTCACTTGGAAATTTCTAGGGAATTATGGCAAGTCCTTGTAGACTCTGCAGGCATTATACAACTCTCCTTGTGTTATGATGCTTTCTCTGATTCTAACTCTGCCAGGCAAACAACCCAATCATAAGTCTTAAATTTATGTTCCCATGGCAAAATAGGGGACCAGACTCCCTTATGGTCTTTTGGTACCATGAACAGTTATTACTATCTTTGGCCAGAAGAAACATATTTTTGACAGCAAACCAAAGATTAAGCAAGGTATTAACAGCTTTTCAAACACTGAAATGAAAAAATAAATGAGTGAAGGATTTTTGTGTCATTCAACAGAGTTTTAGTGTCAGCCATAACAGTTCTTAGTGGAAAAATGTTTAATACCCTCTACTTAATCAAATTAAATTCCTCATAAATGACTACTTGATAAAAAGAAAAAAATATCTATTAGTAACTTATCCTACAAGGTACAAATTCCCCCCATTTCCTAAAGAATGAAGCAAAGCTGATTGAGAATATTCTAAGTACAGTATTAGTGTTTTGATAAACACAATAAAATCTCAAATACCAAACTGCTCAGCCAGGAAGACAATTGGATAAGATGGGATAAATTGATCCCACTGATTATTTTTCCCTAGAAGCTTAAGCGTGAATAAAATGCTCTGGCATTCCACTCTTTCACCAGTTTTTACATACCGAGGTTTTCAAGTTTCTCATATTCTTCTATTCTATTATCCTCCTTTATCTTTCTCTGAGTCTATGCCGGGAATTACTCATGCATAAAGATTATGTGAGAAGCCTTCAATTCTAGTGCTTTTTTCTAATTGTCAAATTTACAGTAAAAGGGATAATAAGTATTGAGTACTGATTGATCTCAGTTTCCATAAATGCTATGGAAATTTCTAGATACCAGGAACAATCATAATGAAGTTTGCAGTAGACTGCTTTAATTATCAAGCAGATGTTTTCCACATTTCCTCCCCCCACAAAAAAAAAAAAAAAAAAAAAAAAAAAACCTTAACAGATCTAATTCCCTTAATTTTGATACTAGAGATCAGGAAAAATGTGCCTCATTGAAAATGCAAAGCTAGTCTTCAACTGAGATAATTTCTTCATTCTTTTCATTGATTTAAGTTTTGTCTCCTTTTTTATGTCACAGGCCAAACCTCAGGTTAGAGGTGATAATGTAGCATAATGATTAGGAATACATGAGTTAGAATCAAGCTATCTGGGTTCTTCTAAATCTTCAGTTCTGCTCTTGCTAGCCGAGTAAATTTGGACAGGGTTTTTGTTTTAATCTCTTAGTCCCAATTTTGTCATTTGTAAAACAATACCAATAGCAGCTATTTCAGTGAGTTAAACACACATTAAGCATTAGCACAGAGCCTGACATAGAGTAGAACTTGAATAAAATGTTGTCCTATTACATGAATAAAAATAGAGGATAAACAAAGCTTCAATAATCAGTCCCTGAATAATCATAGGCTATGCCTTTCTCCTTCAGCAGATCTTGGTATCTGCTGACATCCTCCCTTTAATTCCTGATGCATTTCTCCAGTTAGAAGCTTAAAGTTCTCTATCTTTTTGGCACACACTGAACACTATTCCCCGAGGAGGCAGTTAATTCATTCAGGCCAATAGAAGGCAATAATTATAAGCAATTCAAAGTTCCCTTTGGACTTCCTCTGGGATGAAGATCCAACACCACTTCTTTATCATTTCCTAGAGAAAGGGCAACATCAACCCTGGTAACGTATTAGGATTGACCCCAAATTAGTAGGAAAGGTTTGCACTGGGTTACATTTCTCATGACTGTAGTCCTGTCAGAAAAGATTTCAGATACAATTCCTGGTGGTTTACTTTACCATGCATCTGTGAGAGAAGCCGGGTTCATGGTTCTTCAAGTTCGCATTCCAGGATTACATTTTGGAAGGTGTTCTTTTGCTTCACTGAAGTTCATTTGCTAACTTGGTTATACCCAGATAACCACTTCCGTCTACCAATCAGGTAAGAGAGCACACAAATCTGGATCTACCAGCGCTGAAACTCAATCTGGCAAGAGCCTTCCCAATGTGGTACCGGCAGAGTTCTGGCTTTTACAAGCATTTTAAGGTTCAAATCAGTTTTATACCTAGATTTCTTAAAATTTTGCTCCAATTGCCCAGAAAACCAGTCACTGCTCAGAGCATATATTCTTTTATAGATACACAGCTACTGAAATCTAAGAGCCATTTATGCTTATTTTAATTTATGACATAACAGTGAGTAGTTGTGGCAAACAGCATTTTTCCCCTAGCTTCTGAGAATACTCCCTATCACAACTGCTCATCTCTATAACCCCTTTGTCCCTCTGAACAGCCAAATCTTCACCTTCCACTTGTGCAAACCTAGTTTTGTAGATAATCTCAGTAAGGCCTTAGTGACAACTGCCCTCCATAAAACTGTGATGCGGTCAAGATGTCTGTTTGGTGTCTTTTCTCACAAGGCCTATCAAATCTTCCTTCAAAAGATGGTTTTGTCCATTCTGTCTAGTTTATAACAGGCCTCTTTCCTAAAGGATTTCCAAAGGGACTTTAGCCATTAAAAATATGAACACTCCCCTACCCTTTTGAGTTCTATTCAACAGAATCAAGACTTTGGACTGAAACATGAATTAATATGTCTAAAAAGACTAGCTACGACATTCCTTCCATGAGCATCAGTCACACATTTGATATCATAGAGATAGTATGCAGAAGACACTATTTTCAATATGTCTTTATTTCATAAAGCAAGGAGGGGGCTGTAAAGTGGTCAAGTATATCTTTTCCATTTTCATGAAATCACTGATAAAATAGACAGGAAATATTTGATCAAGCCTCTTGGGACTTTCTCATTCTAAGTAAAAAGAAAATATTTTATTATTTGTAAAAAATCTTGCTGCTGGCTTCCAGAAAAGTCACTTGATAGGATACAATTGCTACCAGTAATAAGATTGTGCATGAGAAACCTCATTGTTGGCACTACACTAGAGATGAAAGTAGAGCAAGGAAAAAAAAAATCACCTTTGTCAGACAGAAGGTTAGATGTATTATTAAAATAAAATCTTAATGGAAGTGAAGTGAAGGCCTGTACCATGTCCAAGATTTCTGGTGGGAAAGTTTCAGCAGTGATGAATTAATTCCCAAATGAGGTAATTAATGAGCAATGCAGCATTTCTCAATAGAAACAATGTAGTTTTGATAGACCCAAAGAAACAGGGAAATATTTTTCACACCAACTCGAAGTGGTCAAGGTTTGTATTTGTTTGTTCATTTTAAGCACTTAATCTACTCCATCAACCTGGGAATGTCCCAGGAAGAAAACGACACAGGGTCGAAGCAGTTACCTAAATGTAATGGATGGGGTCGCCTCAATCTCCTAAATTGAATTTATTAGATAAATGACCTTTCCTTTTATTGCGTAAGTACATACCATGAAAAACAGCCCAATTCAATAGATTGTTTCTCTGAATTTCATTGAAATAAACTGAAACCACTTGCAATTTCTACTTCTTTATTGTGCATTCACTGAACAAATCCTTCGCATTTATTTTCAATCCCTGCTGTTTTGAAATTCCTCCTGTCAAGGTTATCAGTTTCATCCATGGGGCCAAAGATAGTGGTCACCTTTCCGTTCTCATCCTATTCTGTGTTTCAAAGGTATTCAGAGGTATTCGACACGTTTGATCATTTCTTCCTTTTGGAAGCATGTGTTCCTTTGTCCTGTCTGACTCTACTTTTCCTGGTTTCTATTATATTTATCAGGTTGCTCTTAACTCAAGCTCTGTTTCTGACTCCTCCTCCTCTACCCTCTTCCAAGTGCTCATTGACCCAAGATCAGTCCTAGCCCATCTCTTATTTATTTACACTCAATCTCTATATAAATTCATCCAGTTCTGTGATTTTATCCAAATGCTATTGACTCTTAACTTTAGTTTCCAGCCCTGATCACTCTCTGGAGTTCCAGTCTCACTTGTCCAACTTCCTTCTTGGCACTGGCAGTTGCATGTTAATAAGGATCTCATCTTTGACATTTTCAAAGTATATCTTGATTTCGCCCCTCCTACTCACCCCTTAACATACACACTCACACTTTATTTCCTCCAATGTGCTTCGATCCTCAGTCTTTCCCATTTCAGTGAAGAGTGTACCATCCATTCAGTGGCTCAAACTAAAGCCTTCAAAGTCATACTTCTTTCCTGTCACATCCTTCTCACTGATTCAGCCCACCATGATCCTACTGCAAGCCACCACCATGTCTTTTCTAGTCCACTGCAATCATCTGTTAAAAGGTGTCCCTGTTTTTAATCTTAACATCCCCAGAGCATCCAAAATGCTCTCTTTTAATGTGAGTTAGATAGTTACTCCTCTGCTTAAAATCTTTCTGATCCTAGTATGAATGCTACTTTCTCATGTACTCAACCTCATTTACCTCCCTCCGTTCTTACTTATTGTCTTTATAGCTTTTATCACTACCAGAAATTATCCTGTTTATGTTTGGACCTATTTCCTTAGACTAGATTATATGACCTTAGGAGGGAGAAGGTACAGCTCTAAGTACTGGTACATGGTAGGTGCCCAAGAAATTTCAAAAATTCATCAATAAGGCACAGCAAATTAAGTGTTTATACTGTGAAAAGTATAGTTTGAAATGTTCATAAAACAACAATTGTTTAAAAACATGTGGGGAATTTAACCAATTTATAATCATAGTAAAATACAACTTGCTTTTCGAAAAATAATAGATCAAAAGAACAAAAGTAATATACAGATAATATCAATAAAAATAAAATTAAGACTTCATATTTTTCAAAAACTCATATTAAATTACAAAAATTGATCATGTTGTAGGCTACAATGGAAATCCCAAAAAATTCCAATCAGCATAATTAATACAGGGCACATTTTAGCAAAAATGAATAGCTAATAGAAAAAGAGAAAACTAACTGCTAAGACTTTTAAAATACTCTTTTATGTAATTTTTGGGTTAAAAGATAAATCAAAACTGAACATAATATAAAGATTGTTTAGATGAAAATGACATGAGAACATCACATAGAAAAACTGGTTTTATATATCCAAAGTGGTAATCAGAAGAAAATTAATAGCCATAAATGTATTTATTGGAAAATTCTTGAAACCAGAAAAAAGTGAAAGTAATAAAACAGGAGAGAATGAATCTGAAATCAAAACTCAAAATCAATAGAGTTGATACATAAAATTAACATCTAGTTCTAATAAAAGATCAGTGAAATAGCCATCTTCTGTCTAAGCTTGTAAAAATATAGAAAAAAATAAAAATAAATACTATTAGAAATAAAAAGGAGCTATTAGATACAGATATAAAGGAGAACTTAAAATTATAAAATAACATTGTGTATAATTTTATATGAATAAGAGTTTCTAGATGAAATACACAATTTTATGGTAAAATAGACATTTTTTAAATTAATTGAAGTAGCAGACATATGATTAATAACTTTACGAGACATTTGCCTGTAAAAAAAAGAGATCAGACCCAGATGGTTTTATAAATAACTTTATCAAATATTCAAGCAATAGATAATGACTATGTTATTTATATCTTTCTGGAGCATTGTAAAAGAAGAAACCTATCTATTAATAATTGCATAATACAAGGCTAATATAGCTTTGATATCAGACTTGAAAAAATAGAGCATAAATAATAGCTATACATGCAAAAAATCTAAATAAGATAAAAATGATTAAATCAGTCATGTATTAAAAAGAACAAGACATTGTGATCAAATATGGAAAGAGTTCAACAGTGGGAAACCAATGCATACAATAATCTATATTAATAGACTTCAGAAAAAATTACATGCTTATTTTGATAACATAGACAAGGCATTGTTCAGCAACCATCCTGATTTTTTTTTCCTTCTTTTTTATTAGAGACAGGGTCTCACTATGATGCCCATCCTGATTTTAAAAGACTTATGGTGAATTATGGAAAAAAACTTTCTCAGTTTAATAAAATGAATCAATCAGAAACCAGTAGTAAACTTTATACTAAATTGTGTGACATTCTGAAACAGCATGAATAGGAAGATACATTCTCATTAAAATAACTTGCATTTAATGCTTTTACTCAGTATCATAATATAGGACTTAATGTATACAGTACGAAACAAAAGAAAAGCAGTAAGACATATATACATATAAGAAGAAGAGAACAAACTAAGATTATTGCCTACATAGAAAATCCAAAAGCATTTGAAAATAAATCATATAATTCATCATCTAAAGAGAATAAAAGAGAAAACTATATGATTATTTCAATAAATAAAGAAAAAGCATTGGCAAGATTGAACATGTAATTATGACAACATCCTTAGCAAACTCAAGATATCTGATAAAGAGCATTATGAAAAGCCTACAGATAATTTTATGCTTGATGGTGAGATATTAAATGCTTTCACCCTAAGATTGATAACAAGAGAGTGTCTATTTACAACTTCTATTCAAATGGAGGTCTTAGTCATTGCAATCAGGCAAAATAATAATAATAATAATAAAAGCCATAAAGATTTAAAAGAAAGAAAAACTGTCCCTATTTTCAGATGATGTGATTATTCCTGTAGAAAATTCTAAAAAAATACAAAACAATTCCAGAAATAATAAGTGAATTTAGTAAGTTTGTAATATACAAGGTTAATATACAATAATCAATTGAACCTCTATATAGTTGTAGCAAACTACTGAAAACTTAAATGAAAAATTGATTCATTTATAATAGTGTTTAAAATCATAAAATATGTGGGAATAAATATATGAAAATATGTGCATGATCTCTACAAGAAATACTACAAAACATTGTGGAAAGAAATTAAAGTAGACTTAATAAGTAGAGAGATATACCATGTTTATAAATTGAAAAATTCAGTAGTGTCATGACATCAGTTCTTCCAAAATTGATCTATAGATTTACTGTAACTCCAAGTATAATCCCCATAGTCTTTTTTTGTAGAAATTGAACTAATTTTAATTTTTATATGGAACTGCAAAAGATCTAGACTATCTAAAACAATTTTGAAAATAATCAAGTTGTAGGATTTACATGACTTGATTACAATACTTACCATAAAATTGTAATAAGCAAGATAGTGCAGTACTGGCATAAGGATCAATACATAAATAAATGGAATGGAATAGGGAGCCCAGGAGTATGTTCACACTTACCATTTGATTTGTGACAAAGTTATCCAATCCAGTGAGAAAAGAAAAGTTATTCCAGCTAACTAAATATCCATACTTAAAAAAAGAGCTGAACAAAACAAAGTAGAACTTGATACCTACTTCACATAATACACAAAAATTAATTCAAGACAGATTATACATCTAAACATAAAAGCTGAACTCATGAAGCTTTTAGAGGAAAACATAGGAGAATATCTTCATGACTTGAGGGTACTAAAAGGTTTCCTAAACAGATAACAGAAGGCAATAGTACAATAGAAAAAACAGTGATATGATGGACTTTATCAAAATTAACAATATCTGCTTATATCAAAAGATATTAAGAAAATAAATATGCAACCACAGGCTGGGAGAAATCTTTACAACACATATCTAAAATATGTTTGGAATCTAAGATATATAAGGAACTTCTACAACTCAATAATTAAAAGCAAAATTCAATTTAATTTTTTAAAGTCACAAGATTTAAACAGATGCTTTACCCAAGGAGGTATATAAATAGTCAATAAGCAATGAAAAAGTGCTCCATTTTTACCACTAAACAGACAATAAATGAAAGAATATTTGCACAAAGAGGACATAGTTATAATTCCATTTATATAAAATTTTAGAACAGGAAAATTTAATTGATTCAGAAAAATTCAGAATAGTGTTTGCCTCTGGAAATGGGAGAGAAAAGATTGTCCATAAAGGGGAATGAGGAATTTTCTGAGTGATGGTTTTGGATTTTACAGGTGTACAACATCTCCTTCGAGAACATTTTCCTACTACTACCACCAGTGCATGAAATATTTTATTTCTCTATTTTTTTCTAACATTAGTTGTTATAAAATCTATTTGAAATTTTATTTTCATAATTCTTACAGACAAAAAAAATTCTATTATTGTCATCTCAATGTGTATTTTTCTGATTCTCTAATAAGATTTACTACCTTCTGTTTATTTATTTGTATTATTTTGAATTGCTAATTCATAGCTTTCACTTATTTTTTTTTCTATTGGTTTGTCTTCTTATTGATTTAAAACTCTTTCTGTTACTGTATAAATCTAGATACTATTTAAGGGGCAAAAATTGCAATATAAACATTAACAACTTGTATAGAGAAGATAAAATAACTTAAAATAATTTTGATAATGATACTTTATCATAAGCAATCATTTAAATGTTTAAACATGATATTTATTTAATTTCTAAATCTAAGTGTATTTAAAGATTTTATTGACAATTTATGTTGCTACCGGCACAGTAGAATAAATTTTCTAAAACAAAAATTAATAAGACACTTTCTAATAACCACAATGAACTATGAAGAGTTGTCATTATTGTCAGTAGTACATAAATTACACAAAAATCTTGATTATAGTAACATAATCAGTGATTTTGCTGAAATACAAGAGAGAAATATATTTTATGGAAAATATACAATAATTTATGAATTATTTATGCCTTAATATCATTACTCATCCAGCATCATTGTTCCATCATAGAATATAATTGAATACATGAGTCTTTCATATTTTGCCAATTTTTAACATTATAAACACTTTAGCTTTATATTTTCCTAACTTGTTATAAATGAACATACATCAAGATTTGAAAATAAGATATATTTTATTTAACAGATAGTTAACTTGATTTAGATCCTTTAAATATTTAGTCATCAGGTATGTGATCTTCTATTTGCACTCTTGCCCCAGGTCCTCCAGATTTTATGCATGGACCTGTTGCTAGTTTCTTGCAGTTTAAACCTTCTGTCCAGATCCTCTCTTTTCCCTGCCATTCTCCACATGGGACACATTCACATGGCCAACAAATCTGTCAATCTATTGGTACAGAGCTTCTCTCTCGTTATCATAAATTTGGGCCCTGAATAAACACCTCTTTGCTTTCTCTGTGGTTTTAGCCTCCCACTCTCTTTTATTTTTTACTTTTTTGTAATTTCATTTTTTTTTGAGACAGGGTGTCACTATGTTGCCCAGACTGTATTTAAACTCCTGGGCTCCAGCGATTCCCCGGCCTCAGCGAGAGGAAATGAACCCCAACCACTACCACCGAAAAAGGAGTGCGGTAAAGTAGGCTGTTGGGAGACACTGGACTGGATGCTGTGCAATTCCAGCTCCTAAGATCCGCATATCAACGGCTGCAATGTGCAGCCATGGCAAGACAGTGGCATCACAGCAGATTCAAGTCTCTGCAGAAACACCCGGGGCTTCTTTTCTGGGTTACAGATTTACTGTAAAATAATTTGAGCTATTTTCTCCTTAGTTTCCCAGGAAGATAAATAAGAATTTGTGTTCTGGATATCTGAGATTTTCCCCAAGGAACAGTTAATATGCTATTATTGTTTTTAAGGTCAACCATCGTTTTAAAAAAACTGTTTTGCAAAGGTGACCACATCTTCCCCACTCTTCTGCAATGTGACTGATTTATGGAATCCGGTGCCAGTGACATTGTGTCAATTTTGCATATAGCCTGGGATATTTCCGTCTGGTTCCCCACTTCCTGTCTGCCAACAGTTTTGCCAAAGGCACAGCTTACTTGGAGAGAAAGGCCAAATCCCACAATAGAAAAAAGATGAAAAAGAATCAGAGTTCATCACATGGGAATGTACCTAATGCGTGTCACTCAAGGATAATTAGACCTTGGTGGGATGAATGAAAGGCAGAATCTTTATCAGACAGCCGTGTTTTTTTTCCACTAGAATTTGGTTTAGGGGAGAAATGTTAGCTGTCATAACTAATATCAACCATGCTAGCATCTCCTTCAAATACATAAATACCAAAACTAAAGGGAGAGACCTCAGGATAGAAAAATGCATGCCATGCCATAGGGGATTATTTCCTTTTCATTTGTAAGAGGTCAGACATGATTAATATCTGCCCTAACTCAAAAGGAAACATTGTTGACTTAAAGAAGAGCTCTCCTGATTCTCCGGATCTCACCTGAACTAAACAACTTCTCTGATGGACACTGATATCCCCTAAATAACATTTCTCTGGAATGCGAACCATTTTTTCTCACAGCTAAAAAGTGTATGAAATATGGCATAAGTGGAAAAACAGTATATTCTTTAGGATGATGACAAGGTTAGGTTTATGTCAGGGTCTCACACTCTTGCCTCAGGGGAAGAAAGGACAGAGGGAGATAATATGGGGAATTTATCTGATTCTACTGAGGCCTTAACTAAAAATTCAATTTTTCCGATTTTTTAATATGTGCTCACTTTTCTCCTCTGTATATTGGAAGGTGCTCAATATTGTATGATCATTCTTTGGTGCTTCATGAAATCATGGTGACCTGAGTCTGGGCCCAATCTCAATTCATTTGCAAGGTAAGCATCAATGTTGCTAGTATTGCACTTCATTGTGAAAATGTTCTCTTACTTTTATTATCATGCTTATATATGTTTTATGAACCAGAGAATTTTATTTTATCATTCCCCTCCCAATACACACACAGAGTTGACTCTGGTAGGGTTTGTGTGATATCCAAAGAACTGTATATGAAAGCAGAATCTTTGGAAAGAAATGTCCTACAGTATATTGAGGTCAACAGCAATATGATATAGCAGTGAAAATAGTTGCAAAAATAAGTAACTATCTCTGCATGTCTTTGTGCAGGTGTCGTATCAGTCTTGGATAGTGATTAATACTAGTCTTATCTAATTGACTTCTGCCATTTACCACCCGAGCTAGGTTGCAATAGCTTAAAACTGCTCAATTAAGCCAATTGCTCAGTGTGGTCCTGGGAGTACTTGTAAATACATATGTGCTCGCTTTTAAAGAAAGAGACTAGGCAATTTCTAGAGAAGTATTATTTATCTAAAAGTAATGAAAACTCTTAAAGATATAGGGAAGTCATTTACTTATGAGCTATTTTATAGTATACTATATATTTCATCGTATAGATTGCAGACTCTGGAAACAGACTGGCTGTGTTTAAGTCTCAGATTTTACTGACTGTATAATCTTGGGGAAGTTTCTTAACCTCTCAGTGTCTTAGTTTTGTGGGTATGATAATGACAGTACTAACCTCATGGTACTGTTACGTGGATTAAAATAAGTAATATATACGGCCGGGCGCGGTGGCTCACACCTATAATCCTAGCACTCTGGGAGGCCGAGGCGGGTGGATCACTCCAGGTCAGGAGTTCGAGACCAGCCTGAGCAAGAGTGAGACCCCATCTCTACTAAAAATAGAAAGAAATTATCTGGCCAACTAAAAATATATAGAGAAAAAATTAGCTGGGCATGGTGGCCCATGCCTGTAGTCCCAGCTACTGGGGAGGCTGAGGCAGGAGGATTGCTTAAGCCCAGGAGTTTGAGGTTGCTGTGAGCTAGGCTGATGCCACGGCACTCACTCTAGCCTGGGCAACAAAGTGAGACTCTGTCTCAAAAAAATAAATAAATAAATAAATAATAAAATAAAATAAATAATATATGTTAAGTATTTAGAACTGTGCCTGGCATATAATAACTGCTATGTAAGTTTTCATTAAATAAAATCATATCTATCTAATAGAATTAGATGAGTAAACTCTTTTAAAGTGCTAAGAATAAGACCTGACATATAGTATTAATAAGTACTACATGCGTTCATGAGTATTACACAAATTGGAAATCATTTACATCTTCCACTAGCCACTCATTACATTGGTGCTGAGACAGAGAGGGACACAAAAATTGGATAAAGACCAAAAAATGAGCTTTTATTGAGCATCTACTATGTGCCAGGCACCCTACTAGCCATAGCATTAAATTGTCTCTGCTAATTTGCACTGAAAGCAAATAAGGTGTGACTGTTGCAATTTTACAAACAAGGTGATAAAACCCAGAAAGATGAACTATGAGATGAACTATAAGAGCATGAAGCAAATGAGTCCTAAAGAACTCACATTTGCCAGATGCCAAAATTCCAGCTCCTTGTACTAGTTTTCACAGTCCTCAAGGAGCTAACAACTTAGTGGGTAAATAAACACACATAAGTAATTATGGGCATATCAGGCCGTGACAAACATCTGAACAAAAATCTAAGTAGGATGTGAACACAGCAAAAGGAGAGGCATCTGATTGGAGAGGACAGAGAGAGGGCTTTAGAGAAAAAGATGGCATTTGTTCTCAATGCCAGTGGAGTGTTCCTCCAATAACTGATGGCAGGCTGTAGAGCATGCTTAGCTTTGAGTATCAGACCCCACAAAGAGCAGGGTGTAGCGGTAAATGTGGGCAAGTGAGTGAACACTGAGCCCGGAGGAGGGGCGGATGGGGTGGAACAGGGTAGAGGAAAAAGAGCAGGAGAGAGAAGCTGGAGATCACTGTGGAAAATATCATTAACAAAAATCCTTGCCTGTATTTAAAACCTTGGAGAACAGTGCTGAACACAAATCTTGTGTGCTTTCTCGGATTTAACAGCCTCCTTCTCTACAAAGGTGCCTCTTGGCCCAACAGTGCTCCTGATGACTTTGCCAGACTCCCCCAATTGGCTGTGGTCTGAGTTGAAGTCCCTGGACCACAGGGCCTTTCACCCCTCATGCCACACCCTCTCCATGCTGTTAGCTCTCCACTTTGAAGCTTGGATGAAACACCCTGGTGAGAGGCTTGGGGTCTAGCTGCCTGTGCTGCTGCCAAGGGACTGAAGAATCCAACGGGATGTGTGGGGAGTTAGTTCTCCACGGGCTAAACTTGGACCAATAGAAAAAAGGTGGCAGGAGGAAGCGAGGAAGGCAAGTTCTCTTTCATTTCTTCCTTTTGTGGCTATGCAGAGCTTCAGTTTCTGCTGGGCGCCCAGCACACATGCTGGCTGAGCGCCCTGCTGATGCCAGCTCAATTGCTCATAGCATTGTGTTGTTTTGCATCTATCCTTGCTTGGCTTCTTTTTTTCCTCCTTCACCTTGGGTTTCTGCCTCTTAAATAAAGGAATAGCACTGTAATCCTTGTCTCAGGCTCTGCTTCCTAAAGGACTAGAGCTAAGGGGAAAAGCAATGTGTTTCCCTAGATGCCTGTACACCTGCTACGCCTAATTTTCCAGCACTGCTTACCACACCTTTGGAAAATCTTGAAAGGTTTTATAAAGACAGTTTATTAAAACTCAACACTCTAGGCCAAGCCATAGAGTTCTGTGGTGCTTTCATATACCTTTTCTATTCAAAGTTCTAGTTAATGATACAGAATTCATAGCTGAAGATGTTAGTACCATTCTTGGGAAGTACCATGGTTACATCTCTTTTAGTTTTGTGCTTCTAGGAGTTGCCTTATGGGTAATGAAAAGAGAGTCACAGATTTATTCACTCACTTATTAATTTATCAATAATTTACTAAATTCTTAACATGCACTAGTAACTATCTTAAGTATTGAGATGGAGGTGTATGTGCATGTCTGTGTGTGTGTGTATGCCTGTGAACACGTGTGTGTTTGTGTGTGTGCATGTGTACGCATGAGTGCTTGCTCATATAAAATCCCTAAGGATTTTACAATCAGAGAACAATTAAGAATAAGACATCACATTTAGAATCCACACATATACCATGCAGTCTTAATTTGCTAGTCACAAACTTAGTTTTTAGCTTGCTCTGAGGGTGGCAAAAGGAGACCAGTGACACTGCAGTTGTAGCTGTCCCTGTATAACACCACTATCGTCAATGAAAAAGGGAAACATTTCTATCACTTCAATGGTTTTTAAAGCACAAAATAGTCACTTATCAACTTAATTTTGTATTGGCTGGTGAGTTTAAACTTCTGCAGAGTCGTGTGTGTGTGTGTGTGTGTGTGTGTGTGTGTATAAAGGGTTTTTTTTTGTACTTTTTTCTTTCCTCTTCTAAGAAAGTAGAACTCAATTCTATGGCCACACCTCTTTTGATTATTCCTGATTTTTTTCTGGAACTAATAAAATCAGATTCTTTGCTTTATTTTTTCTTGGTATTGCTAGTATCCTGGCTTTTGAGTAACCTGGAATGCCCTGATAATGCCATTGGTCAGCTAATTATTACATTTGCAGCAATATTATTCAAAGAGAAAAATGCTGATGCTCCTATAAGAGGAATTCGAACAGATAAGACTAGAGCTGTTCCTTGTTGGGCTGGATATGGATTTCAAATTAGCAGAAAAGCAAAATCATAAAGCCTGTCTTCTGAAAAAAATTATCTTGTCCATTTCAATTGTACTTTTTTTTTTCCCACTGTGTGGGTCTCCCCCATTTTTAATGGAAAGGGTTGGGCCTACCAAAGGGCAAAAGCAGCATTAAAATGTGTCAGTCATCCATGCAAAACAATAAAATATGAACCTAGAGCTACTTGAGAAAATATGCCGTTGTCTACTGCAATGCTTCTCACAGTATACCCATGAACTGTTCCTTGTCAGGTGTGGTTAGTTAAGGAGCTTGTGTCAGAAAATAAATCAACTGTGTCACCAAGTGCACCGTTCAGTTCAGCTGACTGCTTTTTCACGGTAAGACTTTCACACAGTGAGTAGTGTGCTGATTTACATTCCAGCACGAGCATCTTATTCATCACCGAAAGGTGGTTTGAGTAGCACTGGCCTACTGCATTGTCAAGATAGCCTTTGCTATGCTGCAGCAGCAAGCAACCCCCAAATCTCAACAGCCTAACCCAACCCAACCATGATTTCTCAGTCATGCTACTCACGCCAGACAGGTTGGTGGGGGCTTGGCTCCAAAGGGTCATAGGGACCAGCTGTTGGAGGCCCCACCACCTGGTAGCTGATGTGTGGCCTCTTCATTCACCATCAAAGGAGAAAAGAGACAACAGAGAAGCTGTATGCCTCAGCTACAAAAGTAACACATGCCTCTTCCACTCATATCTCATTGGCAAGAACTAACCACAAGGCCCTAGCCAACTGCAAAGCAAGATGGCAAATGGTAGGAGAAAATAGAATATTTGGGGAACACTAGTGTCTGTGCCATATCCACCATGCCAAGTTACATGACACTAAATTAATCAATTTATAAATCATCACTTTAACTTCATATTTTTGAATGTGACTCTTAATATGATTAGAGAGATATCTAAGTTTTAGCGATTTCTTAATCTTTTCCTTTCTCCTCTTCGACCTTTAACTGGTGGTGTTGCATTCGTTCTGCAATTTTCAAAAGACTGCTGTAAATAGAAAAACTCATTATGATGTTAAAATTTGAATCAGCACTAACACAATCTTCTGTCTGATATAACCAAATTCTCGAAGAGGAAAAGTCCTCCTTGATCTTTCTTCTTGCTCTGGACCTCAGCAACCTCGGGGAAGCACCTCGGGTCCAAAGGGGCAGCTCTCTCCTTGTGGACTCATCTCCTCTAATCTAGTTTTGATAGGCTTAGCATCACTGGGCAAGCCACCCGCCACCTCTGTCTTGTGCAGAATTTGCATTATCTAAAGATTACTCTGTAAGCTATGGTCCATTCGCCTTGGCAAATACTGTTTAAATATAGCATCCATAAATAAATGTTAAATAATTCATGAACATAATTTTGTAAATTCTGCTAGGCCACACCTCTCTGGGGGCATATTTATGAACATGCGTCAGCCTGGAATCAATGTGTCTGCCAAGCTCCTTGCCTCTGAGGCAGAATTCCCACTTCTAGCCCAAAATGCTGCAAACAGCTCCGATTCCCCTTCAGTAGTCATCCATCATACTGTCACTTTAATTCAGATGCTGCTACTTGTTTTAATAACATACATCTTACACAAAGAATATTGCTAACACAAGAATCTTGGGGTAGATTTTTACAACCTCATAAAATGGTATTAACCCTCTGATCCCTGACGTTCTTTTCCATGCAGCCAGGGCCTCTGAATGCCTTCCCTGCCCCCTCCACACCCTCCAATCTTCCTGATGCTTATCAATAACCTTTGTTCACGGGGGCTATATAGCACCAGGACCTGACATCAATCACCGCAGTAAAAATATTATTCCTCTGGCATTGCCCTGAAGAATTATGGAAAGAATAAAAGTGTTATTGCAGGAATTATTTAGCAAACAATAGATGGATAAAATGTATTACGGTAAGTGTTAAATTATATCACCTCATTACAGAGAGCCGACTTCAGATACCATGAAGGTGGCTCGCTGCCTTTTCTAAGTAGTTCAGAAGAACAATGGGAAAGACCACAAAAGATTTCAAAAGAAAATACCAGACTATAGCAACTAGGATATACTCGACTGAAGAGACATTTGTTTTTGGAGGAGTGATACGGAATAAAGCCTCCTCCTGGCCTGTTTTGAATATTAAGTTGGAATTTACAGCTGAGCAATGGGGGGTTATATTTAGTTGTTGAATATAGGATGCTATTCTAGGAAAGATTCTTTATAAGGAAAATAGATGTGTGGTCTATCTACCACCCCCACCACCATGTACCCACTCCTCACACACCCTACCCAGTCCTCTAAGCAGGGGACCGGGGGACAGCTTTTGTTGGTGAAGGAAATATGGGTCTTGCAACACTTAGATTTTAGTCGGTTCTAGAAAAGTGGACCATGCCAATATTTGTAGCCTCTGCCAGTGTTGGAAAATAACCTTCCCGAAATGTCAGATTAAGCCAATTACTAAAATCAGGCCTGCATTTTAAATACTATTAAGGATACCTAAACAAGATTGGAAATCATGTTATTTTTTTAACCAAGTAGTCTTTTATCAGTTAGTGCAGATTTTTTTTTTTTTTTTTTTTAGGCATAATGTTACACTGGGCTCCTGGGATTCATTTGATCAACATGATTAAATTATTTCCTTACTCAGCTAGAAGGAAATTACTAGTTACCAGACATTATGTGTCTGTTAATTATGTGCAATAAGGCTCTCTCCTATCACACCAGCTCCTGCATTCATGTTCTGTGCATTTTAAAGGCATTATCATTAAAAAAATTTAAATATTGAAAAGGGACAGCTATAATTTTGTTTCATCTATTTAATAAATAAGTAATCTGTGAAATCAGTGGTACAAAGTGTCTCTTTGCTCTTTGTGTCAGCCTAGACATTCTTAGGAAGAACACACTGAAAGATTCTTTTGATTTCTATTTTCACAAAAGAATATTTCTCTGTTAGCTTTCTAGGGCAATAGCCAGGTCTTCTGTTACTGAATAGAGTGAATATGAGAATTGCCCAAAAGAAAAAGAAAAAAGAAAAAGAAAAACAACCTTATGATCTTGTGGTTCCTCAATACAGTGTCTGCTCACCTGGTGGGGGAGATAGTACCAATTTTACGTTCCCTCTTGTAGCTCAATCTACAATCTGAGGTTTCAAAAGATTTTTTTTTTTTTTTTTGCAAAGGAAGAGACAACATATGGTAGCTGAGAGGCCTTATTTTGTCTCCTAATGAAATGATGTGCTTCTGTTTCATATTAAAGTGTTAATCGGTCTGAAATTAGGTCTTACAAAAAAAATAGTGCTTTTAAAATACTTACTGTGATTCATGTTCTGCAGTCAAAGCCAGATGACTTTTATTTTTGTATCAAAAAGAGAAAGTGGAAAGCGAGCTCTTCCTCCCCTGACGCCCCCACACTTCCCCCATCTGCCTGGGCTTGGGACCCAGATCCAATAACCGGTTTATGGAACAGAAAGCTCTTTAGAGTCGGAGCTTCAGCGGAGCCTCGAAGGTTTTGTTTGAGTTTGAGACTCTTCATAGGTTTATGAAATCTCAAATATTTCAAAGAAGGAAGTTTCACATTTGAAGTAGGTGATCCTATTAGGCGCTGAGAGACGGCGCCTTTGTTGTGGGCCGAGGCATCATTTTATGTAAGATAGAGCCGTGTCCCACTAATATGCCAAGACATCACTTTCATGCCAGAAACAGATAGGGCTGAACTTGTTTCATGCACTTTGGCTTTCATTGTTAATAATGAATGACAAAAGTTCAGAAGAGAGGAGCTAAGTGGATACTCGGCTTTAAAAGAATGAATTTTAACTAGCAACATGCCAAACTAGTCAGAAAACCACTTAGATGGTCAGCAGGGAGCACACAAAGAATTCATCCTGGAAGTGTGTCCACAGTGTCAATAGATAGGTTATCCCAGGAGCCAGGAAGAGCAGGAGGTGAGCTCTCCTTGGAGAGAGATGCTTGCTGTGGCTCTGCGGTCACGTGACAGGTGGCCTCTCCCCATCCCACCCATCCAGGCCTGAAAGTTGCAAAAGGACCCAGGAGTCACAAAATGGGAATCCCTTGTCCTGGCCTCAGAGAGTGGGAAGGAGGCAGACATAGAAACAGGGACAAGAAAGTTGATTGTTTTAAATCTTAATGGATCAAAACACTGATTCAATGAATTAAGGCTTTTTCTAAGTAAAACCAACACTTGAAAATCCAGAATTTCTTTTTAATTTCTTCTTTCTTCTTCCTTCTTATCTTTTCCTTGCTTCTTTATTCCTTCTTTCCATCCTATGTCCTTCCTTCCTTCTTCCTTTCCTTTTGATCTTCCCTGTTTCTTTCTTTCCTTCCTTCCTTCCTTCCTCCCTCCCTTCCTTCCTTCTTCTTTTTTCCTTTTTTTTTTTTTTACTTTATAGTTGACTTTCTGGAGAAAGAACTCAATAAGAAGAAAACGCACTTTGGAGATCACATACACAGTATTCATTTATTCATTCAACCAAAATTCATTGAGTACGTACTCCATGCTAGACGTCTAGGGGGCACTCAGGATAGAAAAGTGAACAGAACAAACCCAGCCTCTCTTTCACAAAGCTTGGAATTGAAGCTACTGGCCTCAGTGCGTTTTTCAGCTTAGTTTTCTATACCATCTACAACCACAACTTGGGAGGATGAGAATTGATCTTTTGTTCCATCCATTTCATCATCAAAGATTCCAGTACATTCATTAGACTTGACATCTAGAGCAAGAAAGTGGGCATTTAGAAACTGATAATTTAAAAAAGATTTTCTGCAATAAGGAAAAAAACCACATCATTTGGGAATTTAAGTGGAAATCTGAATTACTCACAATGTCAAATTCTCTAAGCAGCACTTTTGAGGTTGTTTATGGGTTGGGAGAAAAAGACCCTGCATTGGTAACCAGGACATAGTAACTCTAGCCTGTCACCACCATGTGTTCTACGTGTGACCTCAGGGGCTTCCTGTCTATGATTCTGATCCATCATAGTAGCGTTTTATCATCTGCCTTCTATACCTTATTGAGTTAATATGAATATCAATAAAAATGCTATACAAATAGAATTAATTATGTCAGTAGCTTTTGATAGTCAAAATTCCTGCAAATTTAAATTCTGAGCCTTCAAAGTCAAATTTTAGAAAAGAGTTCCTTGGTCTTTGCTACGATACAAATTAGCACATTTTCACATTCTCAGTTTAAAAGGATGCCCTAATTTTAGGTGTTTCCCTGTGATGCTAAGGCTCTTGTCCTAGCATTCAAATAAAAGCATTATTCTTCACAGGAAGGGAAGATTTTACTTCATGTGTCAGAATTTGCTTTAGAATATTTTCCCAGCCACATCCAGACCACTACAGACCAGACTTACAAACAGACACACTCTCACTGCTCTTAAAACTGTGGAAAGACACTGGCTAACTCCTTTCACCGCCTTAGAAAGTCGGGCTAGTACATACGGATTGTGAACTGATTATTAACTTGTATTTTTGCAAGGTTGTAAAATGTAAAAACCCAGTTTGACTTTGTTTTCCTATTAATTGAAACAACCAGTTGTTTCAGTACAACTGTAGACTTGCCCTACAAGCCTTTCCCATCATGCCTTTTGCTTGTAAATCCACTTGCATTTGCGCAATTTGATGACTGGATGTCTTTCCACACCAGAAGTTGGTGTTACGCTTAAAGCTTTTAGCAGGCAGGATTGGGTGCACACATTTATGTTGCTTTGTGCAGAAATGTTCCTCTGTCTGATACAATTTGCCCCTGAGCTTTCCCTGTCTCACATATCTTAATGACCAATCCTAAAATGTTTTCTCCCCTGGCTCATACATTTTTCTTTTGTGTCTTGAATTTTGGAGCCCATGGTCTTCGGCTCGCCTCTGGAAGTTTGCCTTGGCTGTGTAATTGAAAAGTCCCTTTATTTCCCTTGCTTGGCACATAATCAGATCCCTGTTCCTTTTAGATTGTTTCTCCCAGTTTGGAACCTAGCTACTAGCCTTTGGGTTTTTGCTTTACAATCTCTTGAAAAATCAATCCTTCCCTGATAAAGAACACTACTGATAATTCTTCTATTCTCCTTTTGCTTTGTGGTACATCAAGTATTCAGAGATGTATAACACAAACAAAACATTGTTAATATAACAGCAAAAATTTGAGATTTAGCTGTTTATCAATAAATTAGTAAAATAAAACTTACTATATTAATATGACAGAATATTAGACAGCATTAGTGATATGTATAGAGATGAATATTTACTGACATTGGATATATTCGTGCTATATTAAGTAAAAGATTACAAGCACTTCTCTATGATAAATTGGTCAGTCTGCTATCTATCTACTTATCTACATGATCTCTACCCATCTTTCTTTCTATTTCATTAGAGTAAGGAATGGTTATTTATGGGTGGTAGAAGTATGCTTATATTTTATTTCTTCTTTATGCATAGATACACTTTATGATTTTCTAAAATGAATATGTATTGCTTTTATAATAATAAAATAAAGCAACAAACGTTAAAGAAGAATAAGAAGACCTCTGGCTAGTGCTGTCCACATAGGCACATTGGGCAATCACACCAAGCCTTGATCCACTCAGCACTGTGAGTGAGTTCCACCCAATCTCAACCATTAACCTCTCAGGCTCTAGATACTTTGTATATAATATATTCCTTTACCTTTAGCTCAGTGCCTTATATGGGGGTAGATATTCAGTGAATGGTTACTAAATTTAGATAAACCATAATTTTTCTCTAATAAACTCTGTACCATATAAATGCTAAGAATAAATAATGTATCATTAAGTGGATGTTATAACTGAGGTCTTTCATAGCTACGGTGGGTTTCATTGTGGTTCTCAGTTCTTTACTACTCCCAAATCCACATCATCTGCCATGTGACTGCATAGTTCTTACCCCTGGAGTCAGATTACCTTTCTCCACCCAGTGACTTTAGGCTTGACTACATGTCTTGCCTATGGGATATTAACAAACATAATACAAGCAGAGGCTTGAAATGTTCTTGCACAGTTCGCTTCTCTCTTGAGCTTCTCATTATCATGAGAAGATAATGCCTTGGCTAGTTTACTGATCCTTGGAGGATGGGAAACATATGGGCAAGATTTGAATCCAATTTATAATTTGGAGCCATGCCCAGCTAAGTACAGACTGGATCAGCCAACAAAACACCTCAACCTCTGCTGCCAGGCCAACAGCAGATGCATGAGTGAAAATAAATGAATATTGGTTTAATCCACTGAATTTTGGGACAGTTTGTTACACAGCATCTTTGTGGGATTAGCTCACCAATACAATTATTAGATGTTAAATTTTATTATATTAATAGCTTAGTATGAGATATTAATGAAACAATAAAAAGTACATAATTGCAGGTATAGCAATAATCCCATCATAATCTTACATGGGAGATCAGTAATGATTTTATATTTCTGGAGAACAGACAAAGCAGGTTTAAAGTTTAAGAACATAAATGAACTAAGGAGCTTCCTGGAAGTCAATTCAGGCAAGGCAAGCCACCCGGTTAAGTTTTGATCACCAGAAGGGAAGAATGATTCTAAGCAGGGTATAGTCTCTAAATATGCTCACCATCTTGTCCTACAGACTCAGGTTTGGGTCCCTGAGAGAGAAGGAGGTAGAATCAATAGGCTTGTCTGATGACAGATTGATTGAGTGGCACACAAAGGAAGCACAAGTAGTGACCAGTAATAATTGACCATATTTGCGTGAGAACAGAAAGGAGACACCCTTTAGGGTTTCCCAGAATTTTGAGATACAGCACACTGCAGAAGATGCATTTCATAAAAATGGTGGCAAGACTCAGGGTGAAATGTGCCTTATTCATGTCTTCATTTATGATAACTCCATTTGTTCCCATGGCCTAGGGAGGCATCAGGAAATGCAAGTTATAAGAGTGTTGTTTCACATCAACAAGGGGAGATGAGATCTTATCATGTTGCTGACAAACTGAGCTGTTGCACTTGAGTTTAAAATGAATTCAAAATGTCCAAACATACATTAGGGAAGTTTGATCAAATGAAATCCTCTTTTAATATTTTTGCAACTTTGCAATAAAAATTGCTGCTCACAAGACCATAGTGAGTGAAGAAATGACACGTAGCATGGGGTGGCCAAAGAAGGAAATAAAAGCATCACTAAAGGTGTTCCACATCTGAGAAACATCATGTTAAAAATGAAAGAAAATAGCTATTACTTTATTTCATAAATTGAAAACAGTCAAGCTGCCCTTGTTTAAAAATTTTGAAACACTTTTTATAAAATAGTGGCAGTAGACTGATTTTACATGCTCAAGTGGTTTCTATTGGACTCCTTCTTTCAAAAAAAAATTGTTTGCTTTTGGTAAGATTTGAATAGGTCATAAGTATGTGGATACCAAAATTAAAATGCTACCTAAACTTTGACCAATTGTTTTAATATACATCAAACAACATTCATTCATCCTTTTATAGTCTTTTTGACCTACCCTGTCTGCATCTTAATCATTTTCTTGTTGTGCCAATATTGTTTGCATAAGAGTAGGTTTATAATTTATGTTTTTTATTAAAAGGTGTCTATGGAAAAGAGATTTACCATGACTCTTCAGAAAATTATATTTTTAATCAGCTGTAGAAATTCATGGTACTTTCTACATATGGGGCACCGATTACAATGATCCAAACAGACCCAAACCAACAAATAATCTTGTCTGTCTATTGTTAATTCTTTGACGAACAAACATATGTTTTGAACGTCGTTACTGCTAAATTAGCACAAGCAATCAGGCATCCTAGGGGAATAAAATAAAAATGCAGAGCACTATAGTATAATTACTATTTGCATTTAAATTGTGTGCAATACTTTTTCTAACTCTGTGTAGTAATAGTAATGCCTAACATTTACTGAGTTCTTTCTGTGTCAGTAAATAAGAGGATTATCTCAGTTAATCTTCACAACAACCCATGATATAGATACTATTATTATACCCATTTTTCATATGAAGAAACTGAGATTTGGAGAGACAGAATCTTGTTTCCAAATTTGCAGAACTACTCAGCAGAAGCAAAGATTCAAGCCTGGCACATTTGACCATATTGCTCATGCTCTATGGTGCGCTTTTATTACTAATCAGCCAACATTAGGTTTCGATGTTAATTTCAACATAATAGTATGCAATTTGATCACTAACAGAGAAAATTCTATCATTTTGAAGGGAGTGACTTTTTAGCACATACCTTGTGAGTGGATTGTGAAGGGAGGAACAAAAGATTTATCCAAGACAAAATACATTATTTGTATTCCTCACCAAAATAATGATCATGGATGTGCATAGTGGAACTCCAAAGATTACTCTTTGTTTAGTAATTAAATAAAAAACTCTAACGGGCAAATACAATAGCTCATTATTGTTTGAATTTCCAGAATAGGAAGTGCTTGCTTGGTATCCAAAATTTATAGAATAAGGATGGAGGTACAAATCAGAGGTCACATGCTATGGTCACAAAGCCTGAAATGGACTCTTGCATTTCATTCACTCTATAGGCATTTATCGAGCACCTACAATATGTGTTGTTCTTGATACAAAGATACAGCGATGAACAAGTCAGATAAAACTCTGCCCTAATGGAGCTTACATTCTAGTTGGGAGACCGAGAAACAACATTTAAGTTTTTATAGTAATAAGTACTATGATGAAAAATACTGGAAGTGAAGAGAGAGTGATGGAAACAACAAGGTTGCAGGTTTGCTAGGTGAATAAGTCTGTGATGCCACAGCTTCTATTAATAATTCCGTTAATGTGAGAAGAAGAGCAGAGTAATGTTCTCTCTTGGTACTGCCCTCACCCAAGGTGTTGTAGGTGCCTCAGTTGATTAGTAGATAACATTATTAACTGATTTCTCACTATGAATACTCATTCAGTTAATAATGTTATGTGTAACTACTAACAGAATTCACAAGCCTTGCTCACATGAAGCTAACTAACAAATTGGAAGAAATAAAATACACACACGCTAAAGTAAAAGGGAGAAGGAAAGAGCATATCTAATGCACCCATCTTGAAATAGAGTTCAATCAGCAAAAGAGAGGCTCCCAAAAGGCTGGAATGAAATGACCATGGGGCAGAGAAAGCTTCATAGGGGAGGAAAACATCAAGTTCAGACTTTAAAAATAGGTGGAGTTTGATTAGGCAGGGACATTCTTGTCTCTCCTGGGAGACTCCTGAGAAGAGGGTCTGCATCTGTTCTCTAACTGCCCTCTGTTCCTATCTCTACTGCAGCAATTATCTGCTCCCGGTGAACCGTATGTGACTGTGTCCTGAGCTCCCGTGTCTGGCAGAGGTATAAGAAACGTGATGACACAGAGCCTTAGACTAAGAGGAAAACTATAGGGTTGAGGCTTCTTTCAGCCACATGATCTTGGACATAGGATCTAACCTTTCTGAGCCTCAGTTTTCTCACTTGAAGAAATGGTGCAATAATTGTTCTGCCTCCTTCTCAGGACTACCATGGGATTTAAAAGAGAAAAAGTGATGATCTAAGAATATTCTTGGTGGACTGTAAAGTATTATACAGCCATTAGGGGCTGACAGGCACTCCTCCCCAAGAGCGAAGAATGCAAAAGAGGCAAGTCTTGCAGAGATTTTAGACTTCACCTAAACCAATTCTTAAATTTTGCAGATTAGGGAAACTGAGGTTCGTGGGGATTCATGAACATCTATGAGAACACACTACTAGTTCGTAGAAGATACTATTTCCCATGTTTCTAGACTCTGTGTTCTTCCTACCACATGCTATTGGTTGGGCCACGGTATTGCATCAGCACCGATGGAAAACATCAAAGGGATGAAACCTGAGGAAATGCCTCCAAGTTTAACTTCAGATGTGCAGTGAGTTTCTTGGTTCCAGCTGAAGCCTTGCATTCTGTTTGCTCTGGAGGTAGTATTTTAGCCAGCACCTGTGAAGTGTCACTCCCTCCCACCCCAAGTACTTTCCATGTGGCAAGACAGTAAGACTTATAGCAGACTAAACTGAGAAAGTGTTACCTACTTAAACTGTTTTTCTGACTTAATAAGAATTTTTCATCTACAGCAAGCCATTTTAAAATATTGTCTATACACAAACAGTCACTCTGAATAATAGGTCTGCACACAGTAAATGTCACCTCTCTAAATCACAGGAGTCCTCGGCAGCACAGCACAGGAGGCTCCATAACAGTTTAAACTTCAGCCTCCCATTTATTATGGATGTGTTTATAAATCTCAGAGGGCACTCTTCCGCCTCCTGGGAAATCCAAAAACGGTGCCGTTGTTTGTCAGGGTGACTTGTCCAGGATGTCGAAGTCCAGGCCATCCTTTGTACACCAGGATCACATTTGGCTGCAAACTGGGTCAGTCAAGGTTGTTGTCAAAGATGCCATTTTCTAATTTTTAATGACAAGAAAATTCTGTTCCAGAAAAAAGTATAGGGGGTTTGAAAACTGGAGGGTAGGGCAGGGAGGTTGAGAACGGATATGGCAGCTTTCTTTCTTTTCTTTTCTTTTTTTTTTCTTTACCTTGAATAAATGATCTTCTCTACAAAAGTGCTTTGAGTTTCTCACTTGAGGGAAGCAAAAGACAGCTTACACAGCAATGGCATTGAAAAACTCCTTAGCCATTCCCATCTGTCTTGGTTAGTATGAATACTTTAGCATTAAGTGGAGAAAAGGAGAATCCATCAATAGTTAATAACTGACCTTAAGATGGGAATTCAAAGTTCACCACAATTACACCCAAGTGTCACAGAACACACATGGGACACTATCAATATATTTGAGTACAAGAGCCTGGGATGGCAAATTTAAATACCGTCAGAGAAAGAACTGTGCATTATATCATCAGAAAATATTGTTACCATGTCCACCAGCCCATATTCAGATACTCAGAACCAAAAATCTCGGTTAGGAATGATTGTGGAAGTTAAGCATGAGAATCAAGGTCAAATTCTATCGTGTTGCCAGTTGTAAACAAAATGTTCACTAGATTCAAAGGCAGGCTGTATTTTAGTGGTGGGAATGAGATTAAGTAAAAGATTAAAAGAAAATATATTTGTGCAGATAGGCTAACATGGATTGACATCAAGGAAATGCACATTAAAACCACAAGGAGTTATCACTACACTAGAATAGGTAAAATTAAAAACACCATCAGCACCAAATGCAGAACAGCTAGAATTCCCTCACACTCTTCTGATGGGAGTGTAACTGGTACAACCACTGTGGAGAACTATTTCCAGTCTCTTACAAAGCTAAACACTCATGTTTTATGACCCAACTATTTCATTTCTGGGTACTCACCTTGAAGAAATGAAAAGTATATGTTCATAAAAAGACCTGTCCCAGAATGTTCACAGCAGCTTTATTCATAACGATAAAAAACTGGATATGACCCAAATATCCATCAAAAGAAGAAGTAATAAACATGGCAGCACATTCATAGAATGAAATACTACTCAACAATACAAACAAACAAATCACAGGTACAAGTACATCACACAAATACTATTTTGAGGAAAATAAGCTACACACAAAAGAGTACCTACAATATGATTCATTTATGTGAAGATCAATAACAGGTAAAACTAGTCAATGGGAATAGAAATCAGAACAGTGGTTCCTTCTTGTGGGGGAGGGGGACCAAAAGAGATAGAAGGAAACTTACAGGGAGGGAGTGATGCTTGATGTTGGTTACATGGGTGTGTATATACAAGTGAAACTTCAGACTTAAGTTCTACTTATTTTAACATATGTAATTATACCTCAATTAAAACAAAAAGAAAATATGTATGGATTAGGAAATGTAAAACTAATTGTCTTTCTGGTGTTCACTGATCATGAAGAGCAACTATTCAAACGGTTGTCCACAGGGCAATCAGCCACATCACCTGGGTCCTCACCAGCCTTGTAGAATCTTGGGCCCCAGCCTAGACCTGCTGAGTGAAAATATGAAGTTTAATGAGAAATACAGAAAATTTATATGCACATGGAAGTCCAAGACGCGTTGTTATATTGGCTATTTGCTTTTTAAAGAAAATCACAACTTTCATTCATCCTATTTCAGACAAAAGCAGTACTCTTCGGGGGAATTATCTCAACTCCATCTATGTAGCACTAATGTTGCTGTTAATCAAAGTGCACTGCCCAGTCCTCCCTTGGCCAAGAAGTGGGCGTGTCCCTTAGCTAGGCCAAGCAGATTCTCTGTCACTAGACATTACCTTTCAGTGGTAGCAAATGTCGGAAAACAACTGAAGTTCATTCATTCAGTGATGGTGGCAGATGAGACTGCTGCATGGTTCCTGCAGCCCCCACCTCTTCACCTATCTTAGATTTGTCTCTGTTGGGAGCCTGGTCCTCATTCCTGCTTTGAATTCTGTTACCTACCTGATATCCTTCCAATAAATTCACTTTTGGTTAAGTTAGCCAGATTTGCCTTCTGTTGTTTGCAACCAAAATGCATAAGTGATATTCTGTATTGGCTTATTCAGAATACATAAGGACTCTAAAGGTAGTTTTTCATTCCATGGCAGAAATCTTTTTGTGCTTTTTGTTTTCCTAAAGCCTGGAGAAAACTGATTTATCCAACACCGTAGACCAGTACAAAAGATCACTTTAGAATCTACTCCCATGCCATCCCATTTTATCAATATAACCCTCAGAAGCCTGAATCCCAGGAGGTCCATCCTCCATAAAATAACTCCACTGGGTGAGGCCATTTACACTTACTCTTCTCTGTATTTTGCTACATATCCAACAATGACAGATGGAGAAACAATCAGTAGGAACTCTTGAAAAGTCAACCACCAAGAAGTAAAATTAATTTGAACTTTGTAGACTGGCAAGCTCTTCTCTGGGTGGCCTGCTCATACTTTAAAATAGAACTTCGGAGGAGAATATGACATTGGCTAAGTTTTTGGAAACAAAATTTAGTCTTCTGGTAGAAGACTGATGTGTGACAGAAGTCCCCAGGTGACTTTCAATTTTTTTTATTGCATGCATAGACAATAAGTATCTTTTTGTGATAAAAATGAAGGCTCATTAACAAGTTTTTTCATACAAG
Source organism: Lemur catta (assembly GCF_020740605.2). NCBI lineage: Eukaryota > Metazoa > Chordata > Mammalia > Primates > Lemuridae > Lemur > Lemur catta. Next base: position 51,695,474 of record NC_059131.1, on the reverse strand, counting down.
TAAACATTGGCAGATAGTAAAATAATGCCTCTGATTATTTTTAAGTTTGATGATGTTACTTATGATAAAATCTACTTAATGGCTTTTTTTGTAAATACAGATGATTTAAAAAGAAAGACTAGGATTTTTAAACTTAGCTGATCTTCAATTAACTATGACTCTCTTATTAAATTTGTGTAAAAAAAAATCACATACCAAAAATGATTTCCTTTTCACTTATAATGGCATCTACAAAGGGGATTATTTTTTAAACATTTAAATGAACTTTTACATTTGCACCGTGATAGACTAGATGGAAGGGGATCTCCTAGTTGATTTTCAAGGAGTAGGTGTCAAAGTAGATGGGACTTGACCATTCACCATCATAGCCATGGTTACAAAATAAAAATGAATTATTTCTATACATTGGGGGAACTCTTTTCTAGGACCAAAGGGCATGGTACCAAAATATTTTAAATGAAAGAAAGGGATTACATGACAGTTACTTCTAGTTACCTACTCAGAATTGATTCCTCTTTTCTTCCTTAGTCATAGAACCTGGGTTTATTCTGCACTACAATGTATCCATCTAAACACTCCATTTTCCAGCATCCCTCACAACTACTGATGCCAATGAGATATAAACAGAAGTCATTGAGTGGGGAATCCTGGAAAACTCCTTAAAAGACTAGACTGTGTAGGTGTTTCACCCTTTTGTCTCCAACCTGTATTTCTCCTTCTATGTAGAATATACATGTGATAGCTGGAGCACTTACTGCCAACTTAAACAGTGAGAAACCTTGGAAGCTGGAAGCCCTTTGAAGACTACCAAACCTTGATAGAAATATATGAATTTCTATTCTGTATAGGGCTCTTCTCTTAGGCACAGAATCTAATTGTAAGTGACACATATGGGTAAAAATAAGTGACTATTTAGATAGATTTACAAGTCTTCAACATTTCTTTATGTCATATCTCCTGGTTTGGGGCCTTAACCCTTAGAATCATAAAATGTTAGAGCTCAAATAAATCTTAGAGAATATCTAGGCAAAATCCCTCCTACTGTAAGTAGGATAGGCCAGGAGAGTTTCAGTGATTTGCCCCAAACTCTGCTAGTATTTACCAAGTATCCATTATAATCAGCATTTATCAAGTGCACATTTTTATGGCTGTCAATGCAACACTTTCCAGTACCCAGGACATCAGTCTTCTTTCCAGGATATGTCAAGTACCTCTCAATGCATTGCCTTTGCTTGTTTAAATCTATGAAATAGAGTAGATCTAATATATACTTTAATAATAAAAATACTAGGGAGAGAAGCTTGTCTTTTTAAGTTCTACCAAACCTCCCATAATAAATACGGGCTGACAGAGAGTCAATGATCATTTTTATTCTATTCCTGTACGTGTGTGTGTGCGTGCATACATGCATGTATGTTTCAAGAAGAAATAGTGATAGTGTGAAAGCTGTTTTTAGAGAAAGCATCTCAAACTGCTGAAGGACAATGATGCCTGACAAGCATTTCTTTTATTGAATAATCCAGTTTACAAATGCTTCTAGACAGGCTGCAGGGACTAGACTAGGTAACAAATGTGACAACCACAATCAAAGCCCAGATGGAAAGTGTTTCAAATGATAAAGGTAAGGACGAGAAGGCTTCTCCTCAATGAACTCAGCTATCTTAGTAGATCCTCTGGTCGAGATATATACTGTTCTCCTTTGTAGCAAAATCCTATTCAGGAAAAAAGAAGAGGGTTGAATTCCTCTAAGTACTTTGCAAGATCTGCTGCTTGTGCTTGTTTGAAAGATTCTGAGGCACTGAACAGCCTGGGTGCAGACTGACAGCTGAAAGTAAATCAAGAGAGCAGTCGGGGAAAAGGCACTTGAGTAGCCAACTTGCCGATTTCATAGATCCTTACAGAGAATATAGGCATGCTGGGGCATTTTTGTCTTAGCAATTACTATTGAGATTCACCATTGCAGCGATCCATGGGGATTCGCTGAAAAGGTTAATGGCATCTATCAGATTTACAGGGTACAACAAGGAAGATGGCACATTCCCCTGGTGCGAGGTGTAATGTCACCTGTGTGGGCTGAGCAGTCCACATTCATTACCATTCATTGGCCAAATGGCCTGGGTTTTAACCAGCCTTGGAATGTAATCTGTCAACAATTGAGCATTCATCGCATGAAAAAGTAGCGAGGGACAGTCGAAGAGAGAACGCATCAGGACTGGCATACTGTGCTATCAGCTGATGGACCTTCTGAGGAAGTTAAGACCAATCGGTGCCTGCGGTGAAAAGTGGAGACAGTGTAAGACCAAGGTGAAAATAAATATCCAGACCTTGTAGTGCAACTGCTTTAAAAATAACTTCATTAACACACCCACAGGCATCCTACCAAAGCTCTGTGTAAAGCTGTTGTTTCTCATTCACTCATTCCTACATAGAGTTTTCAAAAAGCTGTTCAGATTTGTGTAAATATGTGACTGTAATTGGCTTTCCAATTTCACAGCTTATCAAAGGCAGAAAGGGGGGGCTCAACGACATTTCAAAGACAATAAGCACATTTGATGTAATGGTCTATGATTCTTCCCAATGTTTTTAACCCGCTATTGGAGAAACAGATGGTTAGATTTTCTAGGAAGCTTAAAACAGAAGCTGAGCTAATACAAAACTGCTCAGCTATCAGACGGGGCAAATCCATTCTGTCACCCTTTTTTTTTTTTTAAATCACAACCCATCAGAAGAAGGATTTAGCTTCAGAAAAAGATATTTACCAGGAAGCTTTCTGCAGAAGAGAAGGACATGCTTTGTTAAACCAGATGCATTTTATTTGTCCTGGAACCAAGATTTATGAAAGCAGTATGCTCATATTTCTCCATATACAGTAATTGGAACTCATTATGCTAATTGTATTTCCATTATCACTAATTAACAATCAGAGTGACCTGGCCCACAGTCTAATTTGTCTTTAATCTGTTTTTGTATAGGGAGTTTTACCCTGTAATTTCAAGGTGATAATTCTATTCAGTGCAACTCTATGAATTGCAGAAGGGTAACACTTTTGATACTCGATGCTATCCTCTTGCAACTGTTTGGGATATAATGGGGAAGCAAATGTATATAACTACACAAGCCCTCTCACTGATGAGCTAGAGGCTTAACCTATGACTCCTACGAGCATCCCTCTCGACACTTGACCACACTAAACTTCCAGTCACAGCAAGGTACAGTTGCCCACACTCAAACTCCAGCTTTCAATTCAAAATATGTAATACTCAGTCTAAGAAGCAGTTAATATTTGCTGTCATCAAGAAGGAAAATGGGTGTTTCAAGTACATTCTAATGATTAGTTAACACCTTACAAATATTTCCATGTGACAAATTTCCTGTAAAATGAGAAATGACAGATTTGAATCACCAAGATACTTCCTTCTCATAAAAATGAGATATCAAAGGGAGAAAGGACACATCTGTGGTTTTCCTTCTCCAAGGATGTTTTTTATCACTTTTTGGGCAAACTTATAGCAATGGGTTGGAAGACAGAAGAGGGTGCTGAGTTTGGAGCCCAAGATCTGAGTTCAAGTCCAATTCCAGTGCTTAGTAGAAAGCAACACTCTTTCTGAACTTCGGTTTCTTCAGCTTTAAAATTAAGACAATACATTTGAGGTGAATCTTTGAGGCAGCATTGAGCAGCGTGAACAGTGAAGGCTTGGGAATTAGACTGAGTTTAAATTTGGACTCCACCACTTATGAGCTGGTGGCCTTAGGGAAAGCTTCTGTTTCCTTATATGTATTTTTTAAATAGGCATAATAATAGTTCTTTTTTCATAGAGCTATTTTGAGATCAAACTAAATAAAGACTAATGTATATAAAATCTTTGCTCAGTTCCTGGCACATGGTAAGCGCAGAACAAGGCTAGCTCTGATGTCGTAGAAGAAGTCATGTGAAAGTGCTTGCAAAATATGAAAACATCCTGCAGGGTTATGACAATCACTAAGCAGGGGTGAGATGTTTTGTTGCATTCTGGGGATTGAGAGTCACCCTTCGTGACTGTGAAGAAAAGACCTCTATTGGGAAGGATGGAGAATGATATTGGGAAAGAGAAGGATTAAAGGAGAGAGAGAACTATGAAAGCTCCACATATGAAATCAATTTTAGAAAATATGCCTTTACTTGTCCTAAGAAACCTTGGAAATTTCAGATGGCAAGCATCTGATCCATTTTCCCATATGCTGACTTCTAATCTGAGTAAGCAATACCCCAAATGGCCCCTAGTCCTGTGAGTTCCACCAGATCTAGCTTCTTAGCCTGATGAGCTTGGTTTCCCTTTATAAAGTCAGCAACTTTGAGGTCTCTGAAAAAAAAAAAAAAGCAGCCCTTCTGTGATATCCTCCCCCACTGCTACCCAGCCCTCTGCCAACACTTGGGAACCAGTTGGATCACCGTGCCTTTTTTACTGCAGAATTCATAGAGTTTTCCTGTTCTCAGGGAGTCTCATTTCTTAGTTTGGCCTCTTATGTTAATGGGGCGATTTTTCTGAAGCTCCTAGGGTCTGGTACAATTGTATTCTACAGCACATCCTGGTTTCACATGCACTAAAAAAGTTATTTGGTTTTCCTTGTCCAGGGCATAAATCACAAGATATCACCTAATCAAAGAAATAATCTTAATCAATGCTTCACCGTCTGGCTTTCCATAACAATTCTAACTCCCCGTTGATGTTTTCCATCTTCCCTTCTGTTAGACCAGATGGTGCATATTCTAGCCTCTTTATTATCTTTTTCTGACCATAATACTCTGTCCAAGGATCGTTGTAGGAAACCCCTGGTGCTGTCAGCAGCAACGGCCCCGTCCTGCCTGTTATGTGCTGTGATGATTCAGGCAGCCTTAGTTAATGACTATCCTTCTCTAAACCTGAACTTTCTTCCAACGTCACTTCCTGGCTAGTCCATAATTCCATATTTGAAAACACGACCATGTCAGTCTTCACATACCCAGTGTGAGCTTCCTTTTCCAGGTAGAAGCAGAATCCAACTAGAGCCCTTCCCACTTGGTGTGATGCTTTCTCACACGAAGAGTTTGCAATCAGCATCCACCCCAAATCACAATGTCTTTTTTTCCATTGTGTTAAGGAAGGGAAAGGAGTCATTATCCCTCCATGCTAAAGAAGCTGGACCATTACATTTTTCTCACACATAGCATCACGGCTTAATTATGCTAACTTTCCTAGACAACTGTCTTCCATTTATTTTTCTGTATAAGCCATAATATGCATTAAAAAAAAACTTGAAATAACTGACATATCTGAACATCAGTGGCACAGTGGCTTGAAAAGAAGACAATTATGGGTCGATTAAATCTGTGGATCATTTTAAATAGCAATCATCAAACCTATCCTTTTCCTGCTCTGTGTGTGTGTGTGTGTGTGTTTGAAACTATCAGCACCAAATTAATTCCCAAATAGCAATATCCTCTCTCCCAGAAATCATTTTCAAAATCATATCCCCAAACAAGCTGATTTTCTGGACTTTATTCTGATTTCCCCAAAACACAAATTCATATAATACAATGGGTAGGAAATATAACAAATAAAGTTGAAAGAAAGCATTGGTATCTAAATTCCAAAGAATGCACATCAGTCACTGAGTAGATAGATATGCTAACTTGGCCCCATTTTTCTATGGTATCTGACAGATCTGAAAATCACAGTGCACAGAGATTTTAGCCGAAAGGATTTTCAATTTGTTGTTTAGGAAGATAGATCTGCAAGTATCTTCCTCATCCCTAATGACTATAGAATGTAAATAATCTTGTTATAACCATATTTCACATGAATTTTATCTCTGGATGAGGTAGATTTCCTTTTAGGAAATTTCTTTTTTTTCCCTTTGACCAGTAAGTACATTTGGTCCTCTGGTTAAAATGCAGTCCAGTAATCTCAAAACTTTGCATGTTGTGGGCCATCTAACCACGGGGACATATCAGCTGTATTATCTTACTGGAATATTGTCTGTCATGTTTAGAGTCTGACTACACACAAAGAATTTCCTACAGTGCACATAATCTGTGTTTGAATCTTAAATCACCTTCCAAACCACAAACAAGAGGTATAGTTGTGAGGGTAAGGTTGAAGCCTCTCCTTTTCCACTTATCTGCTTGACCATAACTTATTTACTAAGGAATAATAACAACTAGGGGTTTTTTTCCCCCTCCAGAAATTTAGGCCAATACTACAGAATGCAAATTTTAACCCAATAGAAGGTAATATGGTTAACTTCTTTCCTGAGCTTTAACAAAGACTGTACTTAATTCTTACTGTGCTGGTGAGGTTTCTGGAATTTGGGATACTTTTAGCACCTCCTTTCTATTCAAGAGGAGGAATGGAAATGTTTCATTGTGCAATTGTTGACTGTATTACTGACCCCCATTTGCATGCTGCCTGATGATTTGCATGTGGGGGCAGCCAGAAGGTCTCAGAATCATTTCCCTATAAAACCATTTCCTTGCTGATAAAGATTCTCAAAAGTATGGCTGAGGAAAATGGGTCAGACTGAATTCCTAAAACTGTTTACAGAAAGAGCCTATAGATTGAACAATATACTCCAGGCTTTTAGTAAAGCATCTAAAGTGTTCAAATTTTCCTCCAGCCATGCATGAGAAAAATCCCATATTTCTCCCCTTTAGCCTACTTTTCCTGATACCTGAACATGGCCTTCATCCTGCACAAACTGTGATCTCACACATGATTGCAATAGGAGCTCTTTCAAGGGGTGTTTATTGTCCATATTTATTTTCTACATGCCACAAAGTGTTATTAGATATAATCTATTTTTTAATTACAGATTTTTAAATACTTCTTTCAGTGTCATTTTATTCCAAGTAGAATGAGAACATAGTTAATTAATTTAGCCAAGACTTCAAAAAGGTTTTTTAGATATGGTGTCCAGGTTGGTTTTATAATTCCAGACCTTTTAGAATTTTCATGATTTCATTCTTACCCCAAGTAGAAAGCAAAAGTGAATGAAGGAATTTAGCCAGAACTTCTATTTTAACAAATTGTGCAGAGTCTTGATGTTTTGTGTGATACATTCCTTTGGAATCTTGTTTCTTGTGAGGATTTCATTCACTCTCTGCTATGCATACTGCCTATAAAACCAGCCAAATTTGAAAGCAGGGGGAATGTTAGGGTCCTCAATGGAAATCTCATGTAATATCGTGTGCTATGTTTCTGACCAGGATGGTTGATTTCAAATTCATTCAAGATTAGCTGGTGCTAATTTATTTGTGCCTAGTGAATGTAGGTGTTCATTTCATTTTTTCTTTATTCATTAATTTACTAATTTAATATTTATGGAATAAATTGCTATGTGATAATCCCTTTGAGGCACTTAGGATATGGGATGATTAAGATATAGTTACAGGCCCTAAGAAATACATAGTTTAGATGAAAAGGCCACACCTAAATGACTAAACATAAGTTTATGAGAGCAGGGACTTTGTCAGTCTTAATAAACAGCTGTCACAATGCCTAGAAGTGCCTAGCACATCAAAGGTACTCGGTGAGTATTTGTTGAATAAATCAATGACTAATAGAGCATAATGATGGCAAAGGCTTAGTCTGTCTCTTCAATGTTACATCTCCAGCACCTAGAACAGCGTCTAGTTTATAAAAGGAATTTAATAAATATTTAGCATTAGTGATGGGGCTGGCTTGTGACTGGCATTTGATGATGATGATGATGATAACGATAATAAAGAAAATATATCAGCACTTACTATGTGCCAGTACTTGCCCCAAAATGTCATTTAATCCTCATCACAGTCCATGAGGTTGGAACTGTTACTATCCCTTTGGATGAGAAAAAGTTAAGTAACTCCTACAAGGTACACGGCTAGTATTTATAAAGCAAATGATCTGTTTAAAAAACAGAACTCTCTTAAACATTTTGCTATCCTATCCAGTGCATGCTTGGTTAGTTGACTTGTATTCAACTATAGCCAGACTCTTGATGGTCTTGAGTAACAGGCTAAATCGTCTGAAATTTATTCTCTGTTTTTTTCCCAACTATCATGGATTATGTTATTCACATTTTTCCAGCCTTTCACAGCTTTAACATATATTATGCCATGAAATCCTCACTAATTGAATGTATTTGAGGTATATGTTAGAAAGATGACTCCACCTATGGTTTCTAAGAAATATCAAAAAAGGAAAAGCTTGGCCGGGCAAGGTGGCTCACGCCTGTAATCCTAGTACTCTGGGAGGCCCAAGCATGAGGAGCACTTGAGCTCAGGAGTTTGAGACCAGCCTGAGCAAGAGCGAGACCCCATCTCTACTAAAAATGGAAAGAAATTAGCTGAACAACTAAAAATATATAGAAAAAATGAGCCGGGCATGGTGGCGCACGCCTGTAGTCCCAGCTACCCAGGAGGCTGAGGCAGATTTGCTTGAGCCCAGGGGTTTGAGGTTGCTGTGAGCTAGGCTGATGCCACGGCACTGAGGCCCTGGCAACAGAGTGAGACACTGTATACAAAACAAAAAAAAGGCCCCCAAAAGGAAAAAAATAAAAAGCGAGCAAACAAGATCCGTGAGGAACACTTTGGTAATGGGGACTTCCCTGGACCATTGTGGGAGTGGAAATAATGTGCTCAAGTCAAGCTGAGATTGCTAGCTACGGCCAGTAAAGGAGAGAAAGAGCATGCCAGTGGTTTAAGCACAACTGACTAAGGGACTGGAGTACTATTTGCTGAAATTATTAATAAAAGAAATTGCCCCACAAGATAGTTTGGTGATGTATAGGATAAACACAGTTTTAAACGTGTTGGTTCAAAAACAAGGGTCAGCGAACTATAATCCATGGACTATATCAGGCCCACCAGCTATCTTTGTAAATAAAGTTTCACTGAAACACAACCACACCCATTAGTTTACATATTGTCCATGGCTTCTTTCCGATTACAACAGTATTGTTCCAAAGTTGCAACCGAGGCCGTATGACCCATAAACCTCCAATATTTTCCCTGCTTAAAAGTAATGGTTAAATTGTAACAGACTGTTAGAAATACTATCTTGGATCCCATGTGCATGTCCTCTATCTGTTCTTGAAAGGGTGCAAGTATGTTTCTAAATGTTCAATTAATTAATCAATGTTGCTGAACTCTGAAACTGAGATAGACATGCTTTCAAAACAAATCCCCCGATACATAAATTATGCATACATCAACCTAACCTAGGCAGGGTCCCAAGGCACCCACCTATAATTGAATCAATTTAGTTCATTACAACTCAAAAATATTTATTTAACACTGTTCTTAGGGCTACCTGGGCAGTGATAAAATGAGTGCAGAAAAAAGTGGTAGTTGGATGGACAAAATAAAGTAGTGGTTATAATAAACTCTTTAAGGTATTCATGTGGTTAGACACAAGGAATTCCACCAAATGGAGTCCATTTTCCTTCTCCTCTCATATTCTCAGGTTTCTTCTCTTCTTTCTTCTTTCCCTACCTCCTAAAGTCATCTTTAAGTCCCTCTTCCTCTACTGAATGAAGTAGAGTGAAAAAGGCACTCTTGTGGGAGACCAGGGACTCACATTCCAGCTCTTTCATCACTTTCCAGACTATTGTACTTGTTAAATCATTTAGTTTCCTTGACATTAGTTGTTTTTTCTTTTAAGTAGTGATAATTTCCTACAAGTTGAATAGCAAAAGGAGGCCTTCATTATCTCCAGAGGTCATTTCCAGGTCTGAGGTCTCTGTTTCTAAGGTTCTAGCCTCATTTGGACCCCTTGCTTCTCTGATTCCTTTTGAAATGTTACCTGTGCATTAATACCTGACAATGTGTGTTCAGTGTGTTCTCCAAAAGATACGTCCACCTGGAACCTCAGAATGTAACCTTATTTGGAATAAAGATCCTTGCAGGTGTAATCAAACTCTAGATTAGGGTGGATTCTAAATCCAATCATGGGTGTCCAGATAAGAGACAGAAAAGAAGAAAGACAGACACAGGGAAGAAGGCCATGTGAAGATGGAGGCAGAGACTGGGTTCCTGGGCCTAACAAGCCAAGGAACATTAAGTACTGCTGATAGCTGCCAGAAGCTACTAGAGAGGCATGGAACAAGTTCTCCCTCAGAACCTCCAAAAAGGAACCAACCTGGCTAACACCTTGATTTTTGACTTCTGGCTTCTAGAACTTTGAAAGAATAAATTTTTGCTGTTTCAAGCCACCAGATTTGTTATAGCAGCCTTAGGAAATCAATATACTCTATTAAATAATTTTAGTTTTCTAATTCTCTATGCCACTGACAACTGGAGCATAGCTATCTTCTCTTTTGTTTTCTGCCTTATAGATTGCTATGATGTTTTAGGAAAATTTACAATAGGTTCTTTGTGAAGTAGTAGGTCACAGACCCTGAGAAAACACAATTCTTTCCCCCACCCCTAATTATTTTTAATTTAATGTGAGTTCTGCTTTTGCTAGAAAATAGATTTTCTGAGCTGAATATATTCTTTTGGAAAATATATCCTAAAGCTTTTATTAGAAACTTTTAGACCCACCTGCCAAAAAACTAAAGCTGTGGACCAAGATATAACTGTTTTTCAAAATCCCATTCTAGTATATTAAACATACACTTACTTTTCAATATAGACAATTAATACCATCTGTTTTGCTTCTGGACTCCAAAACCACATGATTTGTGTGTTCAGACAATTTTTCCCCTCGGAATTAGAGTTTTAAAATAAGGTGTCTTCCCTTTCAAAAGCTGGCTTAGCAGCTGGCTTTATTTTGAAATTTAAAATGACTAGCATTTATGGATGTTAACTCACATTTATTAGCAAGATTTCATCAATTATGAAATGGATTGCTAAATGTCACTATTGTGCTTTACTCCCAAAGTAACTACATGCTATATACTTAGGAAAATATCATATAATTATAAAGTAATTCTGGATTCTAGTAGATTACTTAGTAATTATACTTAATACTGTAGTTCCAATAGTGATTACTATGAAAGCTCATTATAAAAGGCAGAAACAGTCACATATGTATTCTTAATTATATCTGCCACAATAGAAGTTAATGTTAATTGAAGTGATTTATGGTTATTATAGTAACTCAATTAAAAGTATATACTAGTAGTGATAACCAACCTTCAAAAGAACAGTGTCAAATTGGTACCAGAAAAGTTAAAGGAGAATCACTTCAGCCTAATTTTGTTTGGTTTTCTTTACTCAGGAAATGCTTCCACCATTCTCTTTCTATGAGCTTATTTGTCCTTCTCTTCCCAGCAACTGAGACAGTATTTGGCATCTGGAAGTACAATACTCCATAAATGTGTACTAAATAAATGAATAAATAGCTTGTAATATTTATTATCCATCTAGAATTAGATGATGCAGTCAATCTGAAATTATTCATAAGCGAATTGTGAGATTCTAAATTGATGCTGTTAATATTTTGGGGTCATTGACCCTCGTGGGAATATGATATGAAAGGTCTGGCCCCTCTTTAGTAAAGTGTTTGTAAATATAGAGTTTTGCAAACACTTTCAGGAGGTCCAAGGACCCCCTGAAACCCATCATGGAACTACAGTTAAAAACAATGACTCTGGAGAAAAGCTGCATTTTATGAACCTTACTACATACCACCAGGTGTTTGGGACTAGGGACATTCTCAAGGGAACTGATGGTAGATCGTTTTCCGAGATTTTCCTTTCTCTACCATTTAAAAGGTATGTAGAAAATCAAATTATTATTTCATTCATAATTTATTTTGTTTCACAATTAACTTTTTAATTATCTAACATGTGAAATTATACTAAGTTTATCTCTTTGACAGGTGACAACAAATAGCATTCATTCTCAAATATAAATATACATCCCTTTAAAAAGACAAGAGTGGGATGTACAATTTCTGGTTTTCAGGAGATATTTGGCTCTATTGCTAAAACCTTTTCCATAACACATTCCTAAATGCAGATATTTGTGAGATGACATTAGTGTCAGCCATCATCCAAAATGGTGACTGTTGCCCTTGCCTGTGGTACACAGAGTCCTGGGGCAGAGATTGGGTGGACACAGGAAGTGCCAGACAGAGGCTCTGCCCTTGAAATCTCACTGTCTCACCAAAGAAACAACGGCAATGCTCAGGAAACACCAAGGACAACATCAGAGTGCACAACATAAATGCTCCTGGGATCTACAGGAAAGGCATGGTGAAGATGTGAAGAGTTGACAAACTTCAGAGTCAAGGTGGCAAAGAAATATAATCTACTTTACAACTTTTTTTCAAGTTAGACATAAGAATGCAAATATTGATAAGATTGAAATTATTCAAAAGGTCCTATTGAAATCTGAGTTACAAAAGCCTAAGAGGAAAGTCTAAAAATAAAAATGATATTGATTTCTGGAAATCTAAAAATCCTGCATATTTTTGGAAACTCTCTCAGGACCCAAATACCTGGGGCCTCAAATTATTTCTCATACCTTTCCCCCACATCTTTGTATGACTGAGATTGGCCTCACTGTAAGCTCTGAGAGAGTTAACCTAGAACAGAACACACCTGCCACGTTATTCATTATATCAACAGGAGAATTACTCTCAGTCCCTAGCTATACAGTACACTTCCTGCATCTTTCCTAATCTACATAATCGCTTGTCAAGATGAGTGATTTCTACCCACTTGTCAATGTTGCTGTTTTTTTGACATTACCTGCAGAATTGGTTTAACATGTTTTAACTGACATGCTTTTCTGTGCAACTAGATACCGTGGATAGATATATTTGATAGGCATTTCTCCCTCTTCCCACTTCCCAAATGAGTTCAGTGCTCATGAAATGAGCTGAATTTCTCTGGAGAATTAAATTCGTTACATTCTTGCCTCACAGACACAGGTGATACCTGAATACACAGATATCCCAACTAGAACTTTTTCATCATATCTAGAAAATCTGCTCTGAGAAGGCAAGAGAAGTCTGCTCCCGTTGATCAATGTACTGCTCACAATGGCTCTTTATCCCAAAGTAGAACATTTTGTAAAGCCCTTCAGCTAAAAAACCACAATAAATTAGAGAAAATAATTGATATAAGCAAATTACCTTAAAAATGTTTACAGCCATCTCTTGACCCTGTGGTAAATCATAAGGTTCTGGGTTTAAAAGTCAAATCCAACTTGCTCAGCATTTGGCAATGTGAGAAATGTATTCATTAGAGTCATAGAAGCTTAAAATTGGAATTGTAGACCAAGTTAAAATACATTTCTCTTCTATTTTCTACTCTCATTTTAGAAGTCTACAGTCTGGTTTTTCTCTTCTCATTCTAATTTCCTATTCTGATATACCCAAATGGCATTCTCAAGGGCTTGAAGAATACATGCAAAATTGTTCAAATGTTAAAATTTTTTAAAAAAGCAAAATATCTCTATTCAAGGGGAAAAAGTCACCGAGTAGAAGCAATCCATCTTCACTTGATCCTCCACCAAGATACAGTCAATATCCTCCTCCAAGGGCCTTTCTCTTCCCATGGGATATGACACACTGAGACGAATCTAGAAAAAGCAGCCAAGTAATGCCTCCTGTTCTTCTGGGTAGAAACCACATTTTTAGTAGGTCTATGATGGTCAGACAGTATTTGCTAAAACTGACCTAGGAAGCTACACCTGATTTCGAGGTGGATGAAAAACAAATGTTTTGTCTGATTTTAGATTTCAAGCCACCATCAAGTTAAAGTGGACATTTCACTTTTTTTAAAAAAAATTTTTTCTCATTCTCCTCTAACCACTGACTCAATATTTACTACTAAAGTCACTTACACAGTTGTAAAAGTGTCCTGAATTCAATCATTAGGTAAATGCTCATTAGAAGTTGGTATCAGGCTGTGTTCTGAGCACTGGTGACAGAACAGAGCAGAGCCTGAGGAGGGCAAAACCATCTGAATGATGAGACTAGCCTAGAAACACCCCCAAAAAACCCATGGTCTTGGTTGCCAAGGTCAAAGAAGACAAGTGGTTGGGGTACTTTTGTCTGCCTTAACAATTTTTGTATACATGGATGTCTTTAGCTTGCTCCAACAAGAAGCCTTAGAAACAATGGTTTTGTTGCATGTCTTCCTGTGTCTGGGAAAGTCTACACCAAGCTGCACTTATGAGTTCTTTCTAGTTTGGTCATTTAAATTTTCTTTATTTTTATTTTAAATAGGTAATACTTTCACATGGTTCAAAATTTTTAAAACAAAAGTGTTTAATAAAATTCTTCTCTTCCACCCAATCCACCCAATGCCTCCCTATTCACCCAAAGTATACTCCTCCTCTTCCATGGTATAACCACTGTTATTATACGTCTTTCAGAGTTTCTTGATGCATACAGAAATGAATATAAATATATTTGTAGTTTTTCTATCTCCCTCTTTTATTTTTTTACAGAAAATAGCATTTATACCTACTGTTCTACTGTTTTCACTTAACATTAAATCTTCGAATCTTTTTATGCTGGTACATAGAGAATTGCTTTATTCCTTTTTAAAGCTGCATAGTATGTCAGTATATGACTGTACCATAAACAATATTCGTCCAGCCCCCAATGGACTTTTAGGTTTTTTTCTACTCTCTTGCTATTCAAAACACCACTGAAATGAATAAAATTGCATGTATGTCATTTCTTATCGGAAAGATAGATTTCTGTAAGTGAAATTGCTGGGTCAATGGGTATATTCCTTTATAATTGTTATACATATTGGTAAATTTTCCTCTGTGGAGTTATACCAGTTTACATATATACCATCATGAATGCCTGTTTCTACACAGCCTTCCCAAAGAGTATATTGTCAAACTTCAGATTTTGCCATTCTGGTGGGTAAAAATATTACAATACGGTCATTTTTAATGTATGGTTTTTCTTTTTATGAGAGAAGTTAAACATCTCTTTATATATATTATTGTTCTGTTTATTCTTTGATATTTTATCTTATTCATTACTCTTATAAATGGGGCATTTTCTTTCATTACTTCTTCTAACAAGTTTTTTGTTTGAAATCAGTCTAATTCATAACAGCAGCAATATGTGTCTATTCTCAGGAGAGAATTGGTAAAAAAAACTACTCCCTCTTCTCACTTTACCCACAAGGACATATTCTAAATTATAGTTTCTTAACCTTGGCATAAAGTTTACCTTTTATTATAATTATAATTTATGCTCTAGATTTGAATGAAGAAGGCCTTAAAAACTATAAATGGGTGACCTCGAAGTAATAATGTTTCTATACTATCTCAGTGCTATATATTACCTAATGCATTAATATATATAGCTAATTTATGTACATATGAATATTTATGTGTAAAAATATACATACATAAATATATGCTCATACACCTACAAAACCTACACATATATCTCTGGAGTGAAAATATCTTTGAATTAATATTCCTTTAGTTTGTTCTGGTAGTCATATAATATATCATCTTAATATTACGTATGTGGAGTAAAGACTGCTTTGGAATAACTTTGAAGCTTGAAACAAGAGGACTCTCCTCAGCCATATATTTCAGCACCAATTGTCTTTTATTGATAGATCAGTTCATGGTATAAACTAGGTATTTCCTGTCTCCAAGAAATGGCTGATTTGTGTCATTCATCCCTGTAGTCCTTGGCAGATTTTGTTTCTTCTCTTTCCAAGTAACGTCAGCTTTGCTTTGTAAAAGAACACTTTCCTAAACAACAAGGAAATAGACAAATTAATTGTTAGCACTTATATTTCCAAAAAGATTTGCTTGCCACCTTTGGCCTTGTATCATTCACAAAATGTGGAACTTAGGAACTCAGCATGGCTGTCCAACAAAGACAGCTTTTATTTATTTGTTTGTTTGCTTACTTATTTGTATTACTGAACCAGCTCAAAAGCTGTAAAATTTAATGTTATATCCTGGAAGATGTAAGTAATTTTAAAAATTAAACAGAATCATGCCCAACACAAATGAGCACATAATAAATATTTGATAGAAAACTGAATAAATGAATGAGTGATTCAATTAAAAAATTTACTTTCAAAATTCAGTTTCAGTATCTTAATTTTAACTTTCTCACCAAAAGGAGGCACTTTTCTTTACCCATGCTAATAAAATCTGGGAGAATAGAAGCTTCACTATCAATCAGTATTTGCCTTTAGGATTTCTGCATATCACTCTCTTTCCGCTTCTTATTTGTCCACAAGGAAGGATGGTACTCCCACCTGGTCATGCTCTATTTCATGTGATATATCCTGCAATATCCAAGGAGAAGTTCTTAAACTCCAGAGAAGGTGGAAGCAGTAGCCCTATTAAGGAGCAAGGCAGGAGCAAAGGAAAACACAACCAACAAATATTTGGAATGGTGGGTTGGATCAGAGTGGTGGTGGTCAAAGAAGAGTTACCAAACTTTCACTGACTATAGGAATGTTTCATGGCCCTAGATTGCCAAGCATATAGCAAACTTCAAGCCCACCATCCATGTAGTCATACTGAGGAAATAAAGGCCAACTCTTCTAGTGAAAAAGAATATCCTAAGTGCCTACTTCTCATTTTATCTCTGTAAAGGGGTCAAGGAGTTAGAGCAGTTATGGACTTTGATCCTCAAAAGTTCAGATCTAGTTTGAACTTGTGCCCTAGTAATAAGGGGAAAAAATGTGAGTACCAGACATGAAGCAACAAGACAGCTATAGAGAAAATACATAATTTTTTAAAAACATGGCCATCTACCAGCCCTAACTACAATAATTATTCAGACATTGTGAATCTTACTAAGACGTTAAAAAATAGAGACACATTAGGCACTAATTTTCATGGCGGAGTCACAGAGAGCCTTGACATTCAGAGTTTCTAGGACAACCAGCATCCCTCCAAAGTCTTGAGGTCAGCATGTTAACCCACATCCTTGGAACACTTACTGTGTGTAAGGCACCTGTATCAAGCACATGACATATATCATCTCATTTAACCTCAAAACAACTCTATGAAATACTCCTTTTAATACCCTATTTACCAATGACAAAACAGAGGCAAAGAAAGACTCAGAACCTTGGCTACCAGTAAATGTTTGATTTAGGATTGAATCTAGACCCTCTGCTCTGGAGTCCAGGCTCTTTAAGCCACTGTGCTTTTTTTTTTTTTAACTAAAACAAAGTTGAGAATTTGTAAGCAAGGGGCAAATAAAGAAACTTTCAGTTGAATGCAAGCTTTTTTTTCTTTTTTTTCCTCACATTCAGCTGCAACACTAAAGTCTCCCCCATGCACTCTCTCATTCAAAACCCTAACAGAAAACGCAACAAAACCACTTTATTTCAACAACCTGTAGACCCTCAGGTCAATTTTCTTGCAGGCCTGCTCTAGACACGCACACAATGGTGAACTATGAAAGGGCATTGGCTTCCCCAGGGCAGCTGTAAGGATGCTGCAGGCCAGGGCCAGGAGGTCACCAGAAAGGTTGTCCCTGAAAAGCAGAGATGACTGATGGCCCAAATGTACAAGGGGCTCTGGAATGCTCTTTTATCTTAAGTCCCAGTGCTCCCCCAGGCCCCAGCCCTCCATTCCTCCCATACCTCTTTTTCCATCCCTCATGCTACAGATTTACTCTCCTTCCTGCCTTTCATTAGCCTGCCCCACAACCAACCTCCATCCTGCTTTCCTGTCCTCCCTAAGAGCCAAGAGGGCTCTGACATGAGGGAAGCACTCTATCATCATGATGGGAAGTGTCAGGTGCACAAGATAAATGCAGATTTCATGGCACCACTGCTTCATTCAGCCAGGTTTTATGAGACTGAGAAAACTTGGAACCTTATGCTGTGGGGCCATTTGGTTGGCAGGGAGCAGAACAGACTTTATCCAGCACCGGCTGTTGGCAGCTCTGGTGCTGGATTTATACAGTGCTTTGGAGATTGCTTTGGCTATCAAGGCTACTGCTCAGCCAGCTGGGGGCCTCTCGAGTGAAGGAAGAGTAATGGTGTGAATCCTGGGAGAGAGCGTTCCACCTGAGCGCCCCCAGTCAGGTCTCCAGGATCCTACTTCAGACTGGGGAGTTGGTCCCGATGAGAGGAGCCTCACACACAGAGACAGAGCAGTCCCCAAATTTCTAGCCACTCTTCTCCGATGCATAATACACTGGTAAAACCTGGCTCCAGCAAAGCTGCAGTGAGAAAAAGATTTCTCTGGTGAGAAACTAGGTCTGTTTTGTTGTTTTATTTGCATTTATAATTTTCTATTATAAAGGATGTGGCTCCATCTGTCTTCAAATCTATTATCCAGAGGGGGTGTCCGCCTAGCAGACTAAGTTTGAAACGGGCTGTGCCATGATGGCAAAGCACTCAGATCCTGAAGCCAGACTGCCCAAGTTTGAATCCAGCCTTCTTCGCTTACCAGCTTTACACAACCTTGGGCGATTTTTTAATGCTCTTTGCATCTCAGTTCTCTCTGTTTAAAGTGGGCATAATAACAGCACTTATAATATAGTTGTACCGATTGAGTTAATAAAAAAAAATGTAAAGCACTTGGAACATGACATGGACAATGGTAACTGCTTGATGAATTTTGGCTACTATTGCTTTGGCAAATGCGCTTTCCTACTTCTTGCGCGGTTTGGTTTCCACCCTACAGGAGTCAATCTGAATATGTGTGATCACAATAAGAAATTTCAAAAGGGATCCTCAGCCCTGCCTGGAGGTTTGAATCAACTATCCAACTGCACGTGGTAGACTTTCAGATGGTGGTGCTGAAGAGGGAAAAGAAATGTGGTTGCTCTGTAATCCTTTTTGAGAATTGCATGAACATGCCATCTCCTTTTCACAGGTACAGTAGACCTGTGATTGGAGGTTAAGGATGTAAAACTCTTTTCTGATCCTCTACTATGCAATGGTAGCAAAGACCCAGACCAATTTTTTAAAAGTGGAGTGAAATTCTTTGTGGAGATAATTCTAGATATTGAGAATATTGGCAATGATTGGCAAATGAGGAGATTGAGGTCTAAAATGAATGAGTTCCATGGTCCCACAGCCAGACAAAAGAAGAGTCAAGGTTAGAACCCCAACTCTAAGCTCCTAATTCAGTGATGCCTATATCATCATGGCTCTCTGGGGAGCCCTTGGGGAACATCTGCCACCTTCCAGAGAGCTATCTCCTCTTGAATTGATGTTCTTTTCCTCACCAAAATCCTCCCTTCTCTAGGCACGGTCTCTCGACTAAACTGTCCAGGCCTTCAGAGCCATGGATTAATGAGCAGCCAGTACCTGAGCACATACATTTAGAGAAGATGCTCTTCGATGTTTTGGTATAAAGAAGTCAGTAATTAGGTGAACGATTTTGGGAGCCTATTAAGACGTATACAGTTGTCCCTCAGTACCAATGACGCTGCAAATGCTCAGGTCCCTTATATAAAATGGCATAGGATCTGCATGTAACCTATGCACATGCTTTGGTATAATTTAAATCATCCCTAGGTGCCTTAAAACACCGGATACAATGTAAATACTATGTAAATAGTTGTTATACTGTACTGTTTTTTATTTATATTATTATTTCTATAGTTGTATTGTTATGTTTCAATATTGTTTTTTTGAGTATTTTTGATCTGTGATTGGTCGAATCTGCAGAGGCAGAACCGCAGATTTGGAGGGCCAACTGTATATGTGACACTGAGCTAGGCATTTGAGATGCTACAGAAAAGTACTCGCCATCATCCCTGCCCTCAAACAGCTTATAACCATTGATCACACACTGTGGAAGGGCCAGTGGAGCAGAGGGGGGGGCGGTGGGAAGGGGCCATATTTGAGGCTTTGGCAGAAGTGGGAGTAGGAAGGCTACAGGAAAAATTGGACCTGTTTGGCTTTTTAGATTTTTCAACGTAATCTGTGGAATTACTGCCCGCATGGTTTATGGCACCTCTTTAAGGTAAACTCTATTATGATTTTTCCCCTAGATATTTTGAAAGGAATCTTCAGAAAGGCTCTTATCTGCCCTAGTAGAATGATTGTTTTAACTCTGCAAGTTAGTAATATTGATCAGAGTAGGTATCATTCATTGAACACCTACTCTGCACCAGACCCACTGGTCAGAACTAGGAATTAACAGATGATTCCTTTATGTTCTCCAAGTTCTGAGGGAGCCCTGTCTTCCACAAGTTTGAGAGTTCCACACAGGGAGGTCTCCTGTTTAGCCTCACTAACCCTCCCTCTGAGGAGGGGGCCTAGCTCGGGGGTCTCAAGTGAGTGGTACAAAGCACAATTCATAAGCATGTCCTACAACTTCCTGAGGAAAGAGCCTTGCAGAACTCACATACCAAATAAAATAAGGAAAAAATGAGAAAAAGGTTTTTTTTAAAAAAAAATCAATTATACTTTTAAATTATTTTTTTCACACGATTTATTAGAACAAGAAGAAAACCCCCTAAAGTTCTGAAGAAATATTAACATAACATGCCTGTAACTCATGCTGTGTTTAATGAGAGGTGCTGTTTTTCCTGCCATGGGGGCCGTAGCCCAGTGAGTGATGGCTCTGAAAGGGGTCACATACATATTCATCAAATTCGACATGCACATGTAAACTGGTTTTAATAGGCCATGACAGCAGAAGTTGTGTCGGGCAAATAGCTGCATATGTGCTCCTTCCCTCCACTGGCATATTTAGCCATTAACGCTCTGGTATCCATGGATGAAATATTAGCTTGTTAACTTAAGACCATCAGTTGTTGTTGATTCTCGGTGGCAACCGAGGGAAGAGATCCTCTCCGTTACGTCATTAGGGGTGAAGCCTGAACTTCAAGACACTCATTTTACCTAATAATGTCATTAATACCATTCTGCCCCTTGAGCCTGGAGACCAGAAGGCAGATGCATGCAAAATGTTCTGACAAAAATTGATATTACACCCAGTCCAAAATAAAGACCTATATAGCCCCTGCTCTGTCGTTATCACAGATGTTACAGGTTTTTAAAACTTTTTCTTAGCATGTTTCAATGCAAGATCCATTTCCTTCAAGTGTCAACAGGTTTGAAGGCTGTCGAGGCATGCATGGTGGTTGCTTTAGTCAACACTGGTGGCACATATGAGCCCATCTGAGACTCTTTACTTGGTTATCTGATGAATACATTGCCAAGCTTTTACCAGGGAATTAAATTATCACAAAGCAACTGAAGCTATGCTTGATTCATATAAAAAGAGACCATCAAGTGATAAAATTAGATGTTTATGCTTTTAGAGGAGGATCCCAAAGTCTGTTATTTCAAGCCCTGAGTTAGCATTGATAAATTGTCTTATTGTAACCGTCTGGAAGCCCCTGACTACCTCAACCACCAACTTCTGGACACCTATATCTAGTTAAACAGAAGTATCTTTAAAAAACCATGGACATTCGGCCTCTTCTGTCAGTCAAGTTTCTCTTTGGATAGAATTGGTGTTTTGTTCTGCTTTCCATAAAACAAACAGCTGTGCATTTGAGTCACCTAGGTATTGGGACTAACTAATGGGATCTGGGACATGGTTTTCTTTAAGTAACATTTTGCGGAGGGGTTTCTTCGCCTGGAAGCTAATCTGTCATTCATAGTCAATCACATTTTATTATTGACCTCTTCCTCCCCAGCCCCATCCTTTCCTGCTTCTTCTCCAAAGCAGTGATTAATCTTTGCAAAACAATTTTCTGCCTTTTATTATCAACAAGAGTCCCAAATATTCACATGCTTAAAATAGAATGAGCTTTAGTTGCCAAGACAGTAACCAATGCCATAAAATACTTTACCCACTAATAAAATTATGCAATATGGTAAGAAAATACATTCAAAGAGTAATTAGTTGAATAAATTAACTGGATATTTGGCTCTTTCTCGTGAGTATATTTTCCCGGGCAGAAGGAAGTAGATGCATGCTGCCCTTCTTCCACCTTCCCCACATTCCACTGTGAATGAAGAATACATTGAATCCAACCCTACGGGTATTGTACAGGCAACAATTTTCTCTAAAAACAACAATAACAGCAACTAGTATCAGGTATTGTACTTCTCAAGTTAAAGGTGTCCGATCTATTCTGTGTTTTTCAGAGGAATATATTTGTCTTCATTCTCAGACTTGGTCTCTTGGGATAGGATAACTTAAGGGAGCTCATAATTAACCTAGGCCAGCTCTCCCTTGTAATATGTGAGCGGTGTGATACAATTTATTCTAATGCTGGATTACGGTGCGGTGATCTTTATGCCTCACCTTCCATACATTTAAGAGTTGTTGATTTTACATATTTTGAGTTACTCTCAATGGAAATGATGATCACCATGTATATAAGTGAGAAGTCTTCAGTATTTTCCCAGTTCTGGCTTAGACTCATTAGCGCTGTTGCCAAAGAACACAGGACACAATTTGCTTGATTTCTGCTTTTTTAGAAAAAAAAAAAATCCCCATTTCTATCTGTTCTAATTACATTTCAGTGCAATTAAGAGACACTTCCCTAGAAACCAAAGTTGCTTTTGCTGACTGGTGAGCAGAGAGAGCAAATGAAGGGCCAGCTCTTCTTTGGCTTTGCTGCCCATCTCCAAGAGTCAGGAATGACTGGTGCACTTGGCTGATGCAGAAAAATGCCATCTGGTATAGATTTCCTTTCAACTCATTGGGAGGAATTCAGGATCATGGGCAATAATTGAAAGCTGTTGTCTTTGGGGTGGTATTTTATTTAGGTCTTTTTTTCTACTTAGCTTCTGGAAACCAGGCTGTCTGAGCTAACACACATCTACTTATTCTACCTGTATTCACACTCCTGACAAATTCCCCTTAAGCTAAGAGTGCGCACCCATAAATAATGTGCAGTTTGCATTTATTCTGCTCCAAAGTGCTGTAAACATCAAGGCCTACTTATCAGAGGTGTATGCCTGGTAACAGAGGGTCATTGAGAACTAGGGCCAAATGAATTGAAGTAAGCAGAATGAATGGTGGTGTCGGTCATAACTGAACACTGGGTCTGAATTGAGGCCACTCAAAGTAGATCACATATGACTTTAATCCACTGCTCTGCCCAGCTTTCTTGGAGGATAAATCTGTCTCCCGTTTTTATTTACGTATTATCATTTTACCGTATGTCACTGCCATAGTTTCAGACTTGAGTAAATCCACATTTAAATAGCGATTTGTCTCCTTTTGATAGTAAGTATTCTTGTAAGTGGTGGTTAGGATTAAAGGGAATTTGTCAACAATAGGTAAAGGGGGCTATTTAGGATTAAATGAAATTATACACTCAGCCAAGAGAGCCTTCACTGGGAAGCTCAGTCCGGCAGGTGCCAGTCGTCCCGCAAATTCCCCCTTTGAAGGTGCAGTGATAATTCCCTGAAAGGAGAGAAAGAAAAGGAGGGGTGGAGAAAGAGTACTCACAAATGTTCTCAGCTCCCAGACTCCCGGGGAGGGGGCAAATCCTGCCCCACACAGCCCCGGAGACGCCACCACTTAAAGGTTAGCAAAGACTTCTTTTGAGGTGACATTTAAACCTTTAATAGCTCCCAGCCAGTTTGGGCAGGAATAATTTCCTCTCACTGGAAGCTGGGAGCCTGGGAGCCGGGCACTGCTCAGTTACCTGTCTACAGAGGATGCGAGGGTGTAGACGAAACCCAAGCAGGGTGATTTGGGGGGAGGGGGCGGGGCCCGCCGGTGTCTGCGGGCCCTGCCCTCCACCCTAATTGCACCAAAGGCAGAAAAAGCTTCAGGTTGCACATTAGGCCCTGGCTGAGATTAGCAATTATAATATCAGTTTCCCCCAAACAGGGCTGACAACGGCTGGGGGAGCAGAGGTGACTCAAAGTTTAGTAAGTCTCAGGGAAAGTTTACTGGCCCCTGCTGTTTTCTGGCCCACAAATCTGGCCTTTCTACTACCCAGCCCCGGCCACAAACAGTAGGAATCCTTTTCAATCACTATTAGCAACACTTCATTTCTGTCATATTTGACCCTTGGCAAACTGCAACTCCGCGAAGAACATTCTTTCCAGAAAGGAACCAGACATCATTCAGCTAGAGACGATTTACTGTGGGACGTGGAGCTTATTTGCTTTCGTCGTCCCCCTGGAGCTACTCAGCCTGTTAAAATGGATTGTCCTTTTGCACAGCCGTGCTGTCGGGAGGGTCCTTCCTGAGAGGCAGAGAGAGCGGTGGAGGCCAGCCCTGGACTGTATCGACTTGTCGTCTGGCCCTGTTGTCCTGAGTCAGGATCTTTTGCAGTGTCCTGCCTGTCCAATCCTTCCTTGTATTTTGTAGCTTGTCTTGAAAGCAAGGTGTATGCTACATAGTCAATAACATCTGCTTTCTCCTCTATGTCAGGGCAATGGTGGTGGCTCCTTCCAGTTTTTGTTCATATTTAATTTTCCTGAACACAAAGGAAAAAAATAAGTACTAACCAAAACACCAGAAGCTTGAAAATGACTTATATCAGCTGAGGGCACATTTTCCCTGCTTTTCCTTACATACTACATGAGAAAGCATTTGGGATTTTAAGTCTATTGTTTCCTCTGCCACCCAGTCACCTACCATGGGAATTTCTAAACAGTGCTAAGAGGGCCGTGACTCACCAATATCCCATCTGGGACTCTTTAGTTGTTATGAATATTCATCTTATTTTGGCAGAGGGAAGTAATGGAGAATTACTGTTGAACGGTAGAGTTTTTGTTGGGGATGAGAAAAAGTTTTGGGTATTAATGGTGGCGATGGTTTCACAACATTGTGAATGGCTTAAATGCCACTGAATTGTACACCTATGAATGGCTAAAACCATAAACATTATGGTATGCACATTTGCCATGATGAAATGTTAATCTAATGTTAATGATTAGTGTGAATTCAGATCATACATAGCTGAGATGTCTGAGTGGTGCTTCCTTTCTCAGCATCCTCTCCCAGGAAGCAGACTGTCCTCAAAGTACCCACTCATGGTAAGGAATGTTAAGGCAGAACCAGCCACCAACCTGGCCCTGCTTCCAGTGCAACTGGAAACCAAGGTGAGCCAGCCAGTTAGAAAACTTGCGGAAACTTGGACAACCCACTAAACACATCACCTCATGGATGTGGAATACTCAGATGGTTTATAGTGCTGCAAATTAGGAACAAGATGGGCCCAAGTAAAAATGATGGGAACTGTCTTCTCACAATGATCCACAGACATTTAAAGAGGCAGGAGATATGGATTTCCAGAAAACCACACATATTTGGGGGAAAATAGGGGTCATTCTCCAGAGGCTTTGATCCGTGAGTTGGCATTTCACAGACGGCGGCCAGGCCATGTTGATTCGACAACGGCGGTGCAAGCTGGGACCAATTAATTTACACTGCTTCATGTGGGAAAGGCCGTGAGGCCTGATACGTCCATCGCTAGTCTTAACAAAAAGTAATTGTGCAACGTTAAAATAGTTTATGCAATTTATGAAATCAACAAGTGATTTGATCTTTTGTAAGCACCAAAACCCACTGAATAAGTTTTTGCGAATTGCCCTGGTCAATCCTTGTGACCCTGTGTTTTAGGCACCCTTTTAAAATCCAGGGCAGTGTGAAATTATAAATCCAAGCCATACTTTCTTTCCCACATAAGAATTTAAGCCTTGGACTGATTTTAGGCCTGAAGCTTTCATTGATTCTTGAGTCAGTCATTAATGCCTTGGTTTCATAAGCATGGTTGAGCACTGGCTTAGACCTTCTAGGAGA
Source organism: Lemur catta (assembly GCF_020740605.2). NCBI lineage: Eukaryota > Metazoa > Chordata > Mammalia > Primates > Lemuridae > Lemur > Lemur catta. The sequence goes on along the minus strand of NC_059131.1, from coordinate 51,669,817 downwards.
GTTGTGAGTTGGTTGGGATTCATTACCTGGAGCTATACACATGGTTAAAAAGAGGGGGCCCCACCTGAGCAAAAGCGCCAACAGTCATGTCAGCCTGGAGTTGATTCCTTTCTCTCGTTCAACACTTGCTGCGTTTTAAGCATCTATTGGCAAATAATCTGCTGAACCCAGGGACTCTGAAGTAGGCCAAGGAACATATTGTGGACAGAGAATCTGAATTTCCTAAGGCTGCAGTGTGCTTAAGGGCCGTGTGTGCCTAGAAGCTGTACACCTCAAGTTCTGTTGTTCCAAGCGTTTAATGAATTGTCTCTTCCTATCTGAGATAGAAGAATGAACTCACTGTTAGGTGGGCTATGACTTCCAAGAGATGCTATGTAAAAAGACAGGACCATTTCAGTAGTAGATTAACTTTATTTAGGAAGAAGGGCAATCTCCCATAAAGATCAGCAAAATTATAGCACTCATTTTTCATAATCCAAAGCTACATCAAAAGGAAGCTAGACTGGGACTTCCCTTGTGCTGACCTTCACCAAGACACTAATCTGACAGACGTGGAGACAGAGGGGTGGGAGACAAACCCCCACCTCATATGCTGACAGAGACCTCAAAGGGGAATGATCCCAGAAACTGTTGTAGATCTCTTTGACCACTCAGTCAGATCCTGGAGATAAAAGAGATTATAGAGGAAATAGGATTTTTGTGAGAAGAGCTTTTTTGAGAGAGAGTTTCTCCTGTATTGTAATTTCTCCTTCCTTTCCCATGGATGGGTGGATTGGGTGCTCCTCCTCACATAAACCAAGTGAGGGGCATTTCGGGACATGACCTACTGTGCCCTGACCAATGCCTGACTCTTGGGATGGTGAACTGGGGTCTGACTCCAGCCTCAGGAATCCAGAGCACCAGAGAAGGCTTTGGTGGTGAGAGAAGAGAGACTGGCCTGCCCTACCCCAGTTGGCAGAACAAGAGATTGAAGAGTGTTTCCCATAGATCACAGGAGAGAACGTCAGTGGGATTGTATTGGGTTCTGTCCCATAGCATTTCCTGGAGTGATGAAACACTTCAGCACCCACAAGGTACAGGCATCCCACCAGGGGCCAGGGGCTGGGAAGAAGTGTCAGCGGCTACCTGGAATAGAGTTTCATCCAACTGGGTCAAGAGAACTTCCTGAGAAAGGGGCTCAGCAAGGAATCTCCTGATGCGGCGAATAAGAGCCTCCAGGGAAAGAATGAGTTTTATAATTTTCCAGGTCCAGAGGTTAAAATGCTTCTCAGCTAAGTGATATCTATCCTATTCCCCTACCTCTCCCACTCTGTCACCCCCGGTGGGAGAACAGCTGCAGGTGGAGAGTGGGCGGAGGCCATGCAGGCTGGGACAGAGTAGAGCAGGAGGACGGACTGCCCCCACCCCCACTGCGGGCTCGCAGTCTTACACAGGTACAAGTCAGAGTTGAGAGGCAAAGTTACGTCAAGCTTTGGAGTTCTGATGGGCTTGGATCTTTTCATTACTTTGTGACTTGACTCTGTGCTTAATGCCTTGAAGTAACCCAAAGCCTCTTTGTTATCAAAAAGTGACCAGAATTGTTGCAGGTGGCCCAAGTTTTCATTCAGGGCAGAGAAAAGTAAAATCAAATCGAATGGAAATTGCCACTCCATCTCAACATACCATTTATTCTACCAACGACAGTACCATTAACAGAGATATCATTATTAATGAGGACACGAGGGTCTAAGAGGGCAAAGCAGGTCTGACAGAAGAGGGGAAAGAGACACAAGAATAAGAATTGAAACGCTGACCAAGCCGCAGACGGCTCCTGAGAAGGTGTATCAAGTCCTTCAGGAGGTAGATGTGGTGTCAAAATTAGGATTCCTATTCTAAGAAACATGCTGCATTGCAAATGTCTGATTTAAGTATAAGCAAATCTATGGAGAAATCTACCTTAACTATGTCTGAGTTATTTTCAAATATTAAACAATTTGCATTTTTTCTGAATGGCCATTATATAATTCCATGTAAATGTTGTCAAAATATAATACAAATCACCTAAAATACAGCAGTTTAGCAATTCTACCAGTGCCAGTTAGGGACCACCCAGTAGTCAACCTGACAGATCCAAGTGACACTGTGCATGTAAAGATGATGTCTTACATGTGTATCTAGTCATGCTAACTCCATAATACGTACTGTAAGACTAAGAACCATGCTTTATCCCTTGACGTTTAATCAATAGTTGTTAAATAAATGCATAATTAAATAAAAATGAATAAAATAGGTAGCCAGTCATTAATATCATTTTGATTCTCATCCTCCAACAAATAGAATCTCACTTTTACCCAAATTATCCAAATAATTGGCTAGTAGAACACTGGCTATAGAAATGCTCTTACTTGAAATTGATTTATTTGCCAGCTGTCAATTTTGTGATATTATTCCATCTTTATTAGTCAGTGCCATTGAAATAAATGCAAGCCACAGAGCCATGTGAAATGAATTGTAGGTGAACTGGATAGGAATGTATCTTAGCTAATTATTATACTGAGAAAAAAATGTGACTTGGCTCTAAAAACTATAGCTAAATATTTTTTTTTATTTTGTAATTTGTGTTCATCACCTAGAACTGGGGTGATAAGAATGGCAGAGAAATAATTCACATTTACAAGTGACAGTCATCTTCTTAGCCCCAGCAAACAAAGAGGAGACCAGTTTTCCTATTCCCTGGACTGACTTGCCTCCCATGGGCACGGGAACCAGGGCACCAGTTGCCTCCATCCAAGGGAAATGTGTTATCTAAAGACAGAGTGGGTAGTTTCATATTTTCAGAGGAGTAGTGTTTACACTCTATTTTGCTTTGCCTGGCTGGTCTGACTTACATAGATAACCCAGCATCTCTCTTTTTCCAGAATAGGCCTTTCCAGGAACAAAATATTAAAGTGAATAATGAAAAACTGCCAAATGTAATTGCTGAAGAATCATTTTAGTCTCAGAGAACTGTCTTTTTCCTCTCATCTTTCTCAGTGGTACCAATATGGTTTTGTCAAAAATGACATTGGTCAGACACTAAAAGAATCCTTTTGGGTCCCCATTAGCAACACTTTCTTTCCTCCAAGCTTGGCCACAGCAGGGTACAGCCACACTCTCAACATTCCTTTGAGAAAGCAACCGATGTTCAACTACCACAGATTTAAGGTATGAAAAATGGCATTTTTAAAGACCTTTGAAAAATGTTAAACATGAACATGGCTTTACTGTTATTTTCTACAGCAGGAATCTACATTTGTAACTGCTACTTCTAATCAATTTGGGAAATGCCCACAGAGCTAGAGAAAAAATAAGTTCTCGTGCAACATTCTTCAGTTATCATTCTATGTTACCACTGGCTTTCTACATTGAATAGTTGCCCCTGTAAATGTGTAACTTTCCACACACTTTTGTTTTAAATTTCCAAAAGATCCTAGGAGCTAACACATTTGTATCCAGGGTGGAGGGTTGTTTATCTTCCTCAAAGCAAGTTTTGTTGCTATGTTGTGTAAATGTAGATTTTTTTTTTGATTGGTTATTGAAAGCCAAGAAATATGTTTTAAAGCAATTTGTGTCTTAGAACATTTTGTCCGCCTCAACACAGCGATGGCTATTAATGCTCTATTTGTAACACTGAAAAAGATAATTTATATTCTATCAGTACCTTTATCCATTTCAACTCTCTGTGGCCAAAGTGGGTCAAACATTTGGCACTTAAAATGTTTAGCACTTAAAATTCCAGATAGAATAGTGATAACATGACTTAAACACAGGCATTCTTTCTAAAAGAACTGAAAGAAAAAAGAAAACTTTAAAGTTTCAGCAACACTTCATAGACATGAAATTGATCTCCAACCCAAACAACCCTATGCTCCATTATCATAGAATAAATTTCAGAGCTATTTAGATAGAACATAAAGTTCAGACAGTCACGTGACCAAAAACTCCAAAAGCAAGTAAATGCATCAGGGGTCAAAGGGCGCAGAGCTGAAAGAAACATCTGGATTCCATCTTTTGAACTTTTAATGGAAACAGTGATCACTTGGCACACATCTGGGGGTTTTGACAGAAGAAAGCGTGGGTTCTTTCTGGAGGGGGGCGTTGCTGTAGTTTACCATCCTTCGCTTGTGTGGGATATGCATCTCTTCACATAATGTTAGTTATGATATTTGGGATATCTTAGAATATTACCGAAATTATGTTGTTTGATTATCTCTTCAGTGGAGTAGAGTTTTCATTTGCTAGTTTCTTTACTTTGAGTTTTGCTTAAATAGGAGTATCCCAGGAAAAAGTTAAGGAACCTGCTCATCTATGCAGAATGCACTTTCCCTGGGGAAGCTGTTCCTATCACTCAGCAGGGAGAACCATTTTTGAAATCACCATGCAGTAACCAAGGAAGAGGCCTGTAGCATTCAGCCAAGCTGGCTCACTGCCTACACCCCAAATTAACTCTCTCAGACATCTGCATATGAAAAACATCTCAGAAAAGCCTTGAAGAGCCTTTACAGCAAGTGACCTGGCTTTTACCACATTGTTGCTGGCTGAAAAATGTGTCTCCAGCACAAATAAAAATAATGCAAATCTCTTTGCTAGAGAGTTGCATGGTTTTACTCTGTATATATTACTAACTGGGGACCCATGAGCAAGTCACTTAAATTTTTTGGACCTTAGTTTTCTCATTTGTAAAACGATGGTCCTGGACTACTTGTTTTAGACTAGTTTGTTTTCAGCAATGATATTTTATATGTGTTGGTTATTGTCCTGGATCTGGCACTAAAAATAAATTTTAAAAATCTTGATTGTTTCAAATGCACCTTTTAATTTCTGCAGCACTCTCACATGCTTTATTTCCCTTGATCTTGTGAGGTAAGTGTGACAATTATTATCTTCCTCATTTCAAAATGAGATCACCAAGGCTTAAAGAGGTGAGAAGAAAGGCAATACATTTCTTTCCAGCACAGCACTCTTTCCAGGATGCAGGGTGTCTTTCATTTCCTGTGACTAACTCCATGAAAATTAGGTTCCTCAATTAGCAAGACCCATGCCACAGGAAAACTGATTGACAACATAGATGGTAAGCCAAGGAAGTGTTTCCAGAATTCTGAGCAACGGGGGCAATTGCTATTTCTTAAGAAGGAACTAGACAAATACACCAGAGAAATAATCAAGCTGTAATAGAACACTTTTCTAGACAGGAAAAGGGCCTAGTTTTCAAATAAAAAAAGGCTTACTATTAACCAATCAAAATTCATGAAGACATGAACATCTGGACATGATGTGGATTTTTTTGTTAAATTTCAGAAGTAAAGAAAGAATCTTATGTACTTACAGGTATTAAAATAAGAGAATGTAGAACATAGAAGTTAAGAGTTCAGAGTTTGGGGTCAGAAATGTAGCTTTTCCATTTACTGACTGTGAAAGCATCAAGTTTAGAAAATTTCTAATCTGTATTCTTAATAAAATTTGTGAGGATGTTGCTTTTATATCTCAAGGGCAGGCACTCATGTAAAAGGAAAATTTTAACATCTGGAATGTTTCACTGGAGATGAAAATTATGATTCATAAATTTAAAACACAAGGGATTATGTGATCAACACATTAAAGAGTATAGAAAGCTGAGTAAGAGAATTACAAGAAGGGGAATCTCTTCCCAAATTCATGGAAAACATGTATATATTTACATGATGAAATAAAAGATATGTAACTGAGGACAGATATGAGAACTCTCAAAGGATACTACAAGGGGTGAAAGAGTAAGTAGAAGAAAAGCAATAGACAATGAATTAATAGAAAACTTTCCTGTGCTAGGAAAAGATGAAAAAGTATGTCAAAAAGATGCATCAAATATTTGGTAAAATTATTAATAATTAAAAGTGACTCCCAGTTAGCAATTGCTTAGCAAAACTGTTGACTTTTGAAGATAAAGAAAACATCTCACTACTGTTACCTTCAAAGAAAAATTAGATAGATGATAGACAGATGGATAGATGTGCCCTCCCATACGTGTGTATATAAATATGTAAACTATAATAAATATATACATATAGCATATATACGTATATAAGGCTATCATCAAATTCACCCTTTGGAATACTAAATGCCAAGAGATAATGAAGTTACATCCATTTACAGAAAAGCCTATCACCCCAAAATTCTAAATCCAGTCAAAACCATCATTCACGTGGCATACTAACAGAAACATGCAAGAAAACAAATATTTCGACCATATAACCAAATGTGAAAACAAAGGTTTAAACTCACTGATAAGAGAATAAAGTGTTTAGAAAGGAAAACATAAAAAAAGTAGTGAGCATTTAAGATAAATAATGTTTAAATAAATCTTAATATGGTTGTGAAACAATGTAAATGTCAAAATAATTCTTTATAAAGAACATGTAATAAAAATGAACAACCATTTTGATTTAAGATAGATTATTTTTTTAAAAACTTGTAACTTGAGCAGGAAATTAAAGGAGATAAAAGTGACTGGTTTTTAAATATTGCAAAAGGAAGCCTCCATATCTACCTTTCATTTTTGACAGATTAAAAAAACATGGGTTTAAGTCAGATTTTAAGAATGTAAAATTTAAATCATTAATATGTAAATTATTAATGGTATAAAAAGAATGTATAGATTCCAAATCTCTGGAGAAAACTTAAGAGACAAAAAAGCAATAGTAAAATACAAAAGAAAAAAAAGAAGAAAAGAGGATAACAGAAGAGCATAAAACCAAATAGTGGATAACATTACTACCACTGTTACTACTAATATTACTACTATTACACAACTACCAAGATTATTACTATGACAGCCATTATCATCTACTGGCTAATATTTGAGTATCATGTGTCAGTATCTTGCCTACACTCATTGCACTGCTTATAGATATTTAGAAATTTCTCCAAGATCACATAGCAAGTAACTATTTGAATCAGTATTCAAGAACAGGCAGTGTAACCCAGAGCCTAGTTCTCAATGCAGCAAACATGCTTAAAACAAATGATCGTGTAATTTTTAAAGTAAGTGGTAAGTTAAAATATGCAACCAAATGCAAACTAAAAGAATGCAGAGGTGGAAATATCAATGTAAAATAAAGTAAAATTCAAGGAAAACCCCATTAAATGATGCACAATTTTACATTGATATAGTCTACAATAAAAATTAAATATTTTTAACATGTTAAAAGTTGAAATCTAATGAATTCTCTAACCCAGGAGAACAAAGAGACCAATAATCACTTGCTACTCATTCATCCATTCATCAAATATTTGCTGAGAACCTACTATCTGTCAAGTACTGTTCTGAGATTGTGAGTAGCCCCATCCCAGCACCCTTACACTGACAGGTACATTTGTTGGGGGTGATCGGTCTGAGATATGTGATTCTAGGGAATACCTAAACCAACTTCGTTTTGCAATTTATGGTAAAATTAAATGATCAAGAGACTGTTTCAGAGATCACAGTTTGTGCAAGAGTTAGAACTAATATCTGTGCCTTCAAGCAGTAGTGGTTTTTTTGGTCCAATTGACACTTTCAGCTGACTTAATTTTTTACAGTTACATTCAGCAGAGTTACCCACGGTTGCAGCAGAGGCTATAGACAAAAAACATGAGGAGGGAAAGCAGAGATGGAATAAGTAAAATCAGATGCAGAGTTGCAGCAACTCTCTTCTAAACATCCCATAAGTGTGCATTTAGCTCATGTTTATTTTTACATACTTCACCAGAAAATAGCAACTGCAACGTCTCATTCCTGATGGTAGCTTCAGGCAAAGAGGAGGCATAAAGTGAGAAAAATGCACAATAAACAAACAAGCAACAAGCCCTTTCTATACAATGCAGATTTCAAAACTTTCACTCCAGTTCCCAGCTACAACAGTCTAAAAGACTTGCAGTATGTTCTGGGTGAATGGTAATGGTTTGTCTTGAATATCAAATGTGAGTTGGGATATCTGCACTTAACTAAGAAAGCATAATTTTGTTCACAAAACTAAAACTATATTTTTTTCACTATATTCAGTAGAAAGTCCTTTACCATGGAAAGTCTTTTTTTCTACCCCATTGATTTGGTTTAATCAACTACTGACTTTTTATTTTATCAGTTTAAGAGAAATATTTTATCCTCACTTAACAAAATTGAAGCATATGTGAAGAGAGGATAGGTATACCTTGGCTGATTCCAGCTACCAGGCATCTCTCACAAATTTGCATTCTAGATTATGCCTCTGAACAGTCAAAACTTGTAAATATTATTTGAGGGCTTCTCTTGATGTGTCAAAGGCACATCAAACTCAAATTATAAAAGGCTAATCACAGGGTGTGTACTTTCACTGAAAAGATCCTGGAAGAGGGCTTCCGTGCAGTGAGTGAGCCACCAGCCTTCCATCTTCACAAGACCAGAGACTGCCATTAGTGTCCCCGCCATCTCCACTCCTTCACCCAGTTCACCACTGATTCTGTCCCCTGACCATCTCTTGCACACACCCACTGCTCTCCTCGGCCATGATGAATGTCACAGCTCCTAGTTAGGATCTCACATCCATTCTTACTTAAATCCTACTCACTCTCCCCACTTCAGTAAAACAATCTTTTCAAAGTGAAAATGGGATCAAATTGTTTCTCAATTTAAATATTTTAATGACTACATTTTATTTTGAATTGTAAATGGCATTCTGAGGAAAGTCTCCAAAATGATGATGAGAATTGTAATGTGGCCTTGGTCTGGGTGCTCCATCCTCATCTGTCTTCTGTGGTCTTACCAATCTTTCTTTTTTCCAATCCCTTAAATCCACACCTTCCTGCCACAGTGCCTTTGCACATGCTGGCTCCTCAGTCTGGAAAGCTAATTCTTCTACCGTCAATTCTCTTGGTAAAGTTTTCCTATCGTTCTACTCTTTGATTAATTATCCTTTATTTAGGGTGAGTGTTCCATGACTTTTACAAACTGGATCAAATATAGGCTTTGAACATTTGATACACCTCTCCTCCATAATTCTTACTAAAATTGTAATAATTATTTATAGTATTTATTGTCTTGTTTGAGTAGTGTTTCTTCTTTACTACCTCTCTGAAGGAAAGGCTTATATAAGTTTTGGTTGCCCTAATGTCACTAGAGTCTAGCACCATTTCTGGCATAAAAGAGACTTTCAGTAAATTTTGGTTGAATGAATGAATGAATGAATGAATAAGTAAACAACATATTCAGGGTATGAGTAGTCAGTAGTCTCTGGAGGGAGGTTATCCAAAATGATACTGATAATTTTTCATGTTATGATCTGTGCATATGGGAAATTGCACATTACAGGAGTGGTGCCTCCCAAGTCAGAACACGTGGCTGCACACCAGTGTGTCGTCTAGGTAACTCAGTCATCTTGTGCAAGGGCCCATCCGTGCCTGAGTATCAGTTTTTCATCAATAAAATAATCAATCCACTGACTGGGGTAATGTGAGAACTGCATGATGTATGTTGGCAAAGACTTTGAAGGCTTAAACCCCAGCTAGAGCAAGAAGCTGAAGGACTACAGAGGCCTGTAGGAAACTGTAGAGAAATGGGTGAATCCAACCTTGATTGCTTCTCACAGAGGGCTGGGGAATTGTTATCTAGTGTTACTGGAACACAGCAGCACGCACTTGTTTATGTTTTGTCTGTGGCTGCTTTCGTTATACAACAGAGTTCAGTAGCTGTGACAGAGACCACGTGGCCCGCAGAATCTGAAATATTTACTATTTACTATATGGCTCTAAATGGAAAAATTTTGCCAACCCCTATTCTAGATTATCGCTATTGCTACTCTCAGTGCCTGGCTTCATATCCCCCCAGCTACATACACCAAAAAGGAAAATGTCAACGTAAGCCCTGCCTCCTCCCTGTCCCTCACATCCAATCCTTTCTACCTGTTACCTGAGGCCTTTTCTTGTGGACCTCAGAATTTACTTTCTGACTGTATCCCTTAACCCCATATAGTTCTTTACTTTTACAGGCCATGTCGCATAATAACACAAGGGATCATGTTTCATTCTACCTCCTTCATGAGGTAAGAAGAACAGGGACCATTACACCCATCTAACCAGTATTCCCCCCACCCAGAAGATGTAGTCTCTGCAAAACGTAAAGGTCAGTGTGAAACAAAAGATAATTTTATTTATCAAAGTTACTTAATTTCTGTATGCCTCACTTTGTAAAGTCAAAGCTCATACATCATACAGATGTTGTGAGGATAAAATTAAATAATATATGCAAAACTCTTAGTCCAGTTTCTGGCCCGTAGTAAGGAATTATTAACTATGACTATTATTATCATTCATATAACTGGGAAAATTAGAAAATACATAATTTTAGGTAAAATTTGTGTAAATTATCTTTTTAAAAGAAATAAATTACTTAGGTGCTAGGTTCTGATATACCTCCAGGAAGTAGTATAATTTTTTAAATAAATTAAAGAATTCTTTAAGCTTCCTCAAAAGTTAAAGAAGAGAATCTGAAGCAATCCAATTTACACAGAAATTGAGTATAACAAATATAGGAGAAGAAAGAATAATTTCAGGAAGAAAATCTTTATAATAACAACTATATCAAAGGATTTTTTAAAATGATGCATTCTCTTAGCTTTTATAGCTATGAAGCTCGGATGCAAATTTGTCTCCAACTTACAGAAACTTTCTGTGAATAAACCTGTCTTCTTTCATTTCTTTGCTCTAATTCTCCATAAAACTATACGTTGGACTTATTGCATATTGTGTATTCTCATGAAATATCCAAAATCATCTTTGGGTTGAAGCAGTAGGTAAATTAATTTTATTCTATAAATGCATGCAAGAGATTGAACCTGACAGTATCACTTGCTTTCTTTGTCCATCAAAAGCCTACTCAGTGGATGGTGGTGATGCTTGCACAACATTTTGGATGTACTTAATGCCATTGACTGTTCATTTAAAAATGGTTAAACTTAAATTTTATGTTGTGTATATTTTCCCACAATAAAAAAGTCTACCCAAACTTCTGGCTTAATTAAATGATACTTCGGCTATAAAAACCCACACGGATCCCCCAAGTCTGAATCAATCAGTCTTCTCTCCACTTTTGGGCCCTTACTTGTTCTGTTGCAGAGCTTCTCACATTGCAGTTGTGCCCTCCCTTGTTTTATCTTCTTCTAGGTTACATGTTCCCTGAGGGCAGGCACCAATCAATCATCTCTACATCTCTCTCTCACTGATGATCACACTCCAACTGCTTTATAAATATTTGCTGAAGACAGGCAAGGAGGAATGGAGGACAGAGGAAGGGGACTTCAACACCAGCTGCCAGCTCCAGTGTCTTTGGGGTGCAGCGGAAACAAGAAGGTATGTTGATTTCCATTAGACAGTACTGTCCTCATAAGATACTCCAAACAACTGCCCCCCATCCAGTTTTGCTTTCATATGAAAAAATGATATATATGACCATATACAAGTAGCATCCTTCTCAACAGATACATAATACTTGAACTCTTAGCTAACAGTCCACATGGAAGATGCTCATCATTTTAGAAGTCTCCACCCAAATGCCATCAACGATGTGGGAGACAGTATCACCAAGCAGAGCAGGCCAGAGCATGACTGTGGCAAAGTCTATGTCATAGGCTGTTGAAAGGGCAGTTGCTGCTCCATTCCACTCAACTCCACCTGGTGCCATTCTAGATGCAGGCCCAGTATTGCCAGAGCTTCTGGTTTTTCTTTAAGCTAGAAATTGGCTCAACAATTTTAAAACAAGATTGCAGGCCAAACAAAACATATCTCAGGGAAGTTTGCAACCCTTCACATACTGTCACAAATACTTTTAGGACATTTATTATACAAATTCCTGGAAATGCACCCCTTTGAATAAAAAGAATAACGAGTACCTAATGCAAAAGATGACTTTTAGGATTAAATGAGTGAATGTGTGAAAGTACCCAGCAAGGTATATGTTTCTGTATGGATGCTTAATAAATATTAATTTTCTCTCTTCCTTTTCTCTTTCCTGCCTTTTTAATTGGGAGAAAGGTTTTTTGATTTAAAAGGAAAACATGTAAAAGGGAAATATACATTATTTTTAATAAAATAGGCTATTTTGTTATATCAGACTCCATACCAACCAAGCCAACATATTCCACATGTTGAGGCCCTTCGTCAATGTAGATCTCTGTAGACTTGATTAAACCCAGACAAGGCTAATTTGTAACTGGTAGTTAGATTTTTATTTGAAAATGATATTTCCAAATAGGTTTCAGGATGCTTGAAAACAGATTTTTCTCTTTAATTATTTAAAACGTTCTCTCATATTTTATTTGTACCATGAACTTATTTGTAGATAAAGGGTTTGTCAGACAAAATAAAGCTTTCATCTATTTTTTTCTAAATTACTGTGAATTTTACGTCCAGTTCTATACATTTTACAGTATTTTCTGTATTCTCTAAAGAAGCAACACATTCATTCCCAAAACCAGTTCTTTCCCAAATCATTCACAACTGTATAGTAAGCCATCGGTCATGGTCTGTGGAGCAGCATTACCCAAGAGAGGTACCATTAGAGTTAGAGTGTCAATCTCAAGTTCAAATTTCTCTTTAAAAAATGGTTAAATGAGGACAAGTTATTTAGATCCTAAATAGCTCATTCCTCATCTGTGTAATGGGGTGGATTGTACTATTCTCATGAGGTTATTGTGAAGGCCAAATGGGATAAAGTTTGCAAAATTATCCTATAAACTGAAAGGCTAAACCAATAGATATCCTGATTTGAGTAAAAGAGACAGCTGATATTTAGGATAGGTATTTAACAGCCAGTAAAGCTGTGTTAGTGGTGATGTCTTGACATGAGGATTTTATTTGAGTAGCTTCTCCAAGTGTCAAAGTCTCCCTGCCCTACAACTTCATCCCTTACCTGTGCACAATGTACATCAGCAAAAGCAGAAGGGAAAAATGATTTGTTATTATTACTGTCAGCAACACAATAGTAACTACTATTTATTGAGCATTTCCTATGTTTTAGCCACCAAACTAAGTACTAGGCACACATTGATTCAAGCCATTAGTACTTAGAACAAGCTCTAAGTGGTGAATATTATGATCTCCGATTGACAAATGAAGAAACTGGGATTAGCAATGGCTGGTGAATGCCCAGGGTCATTCACTAATTAATACACTGTAGACACAGGACTCCAATCCTGGCAACGTCAAAGCAAGGCCACATCAATGGGGCAGCAGCATGGAATAATGTTCCCAGGAGGACAGTTTTCCAGATAACTGAGATAAGTGCTTCAAGCGCCAAACTTTCTTTTGAGGAGTGGAGGGGTCTATTTTTTTGCCATTCCTAAGTATGGTCTTTGTTATGAAAATAGCATCAAAATCTTTTTCTAAAATTTTTTTTCTCCCTTTTTTGATGGAGGGGCCTTGGAGATTGCGTAGTCTAACTCTCTAAATCTGCAGATGGCATGACTGACACAAAGCTCCTTTGGCTACGACATAAATCAGCAATGCCCTCAAGGAGTAAAGTGATGTGTAGAAATGTTCCCTGCACTAAATGGCAACGTGTCACTATGATCTATTTTATAATAAGTATGTTTTATTTGTTTGTTTCATTGTTTTCTTTCTTTTTTTTCACTTTCAAGTTGTCAGGTGTCACTTGTTCTGGTCATAGAGATTGTACCTTTCAGTAAGCATCCCACGAACACGTTCACACCTTGTGTTGCACTGTTTACAGTTTGCTATGAAATAGGAAACCAGGTAACTCTCTAAAATTGGGTGTCAAATAAGAGTAAATAAATTCTGAGCAAAAACTTAAGAACTATTTTTTTATATGAACGCTCCCTATGCTGCCCAGGGTGGTCTCAAACTCCTGGGCTCAAGCCCACCTTAGCCTCCTGAGCAGCTGATACTACAGGTACATGCACCACTGTGCCCAGCTCACCTAAGAAGAACTCTTAACGAGTAAAATGCATAAAATTTTGTTAATAGATATGACCTCCAGTTTGGCTTCTCTGATGGCTGTCAGTTATATCTTGGATAATTGAGTTTTTCTGAAAAACAAATGCCCTATAAGTGAAGAATTGAATACTTTTAGAGACACACATCCCCAAAGAAGGCGCAAGTCAGGCTTCCAAATAAATCGATTCCCGCTTTGGATCCCCTGTAACGATCCTTGGAGCTAGCCAGCTCCACCTGCTCTCCTTGCTTCACTCCCCCTGTCTTTTTTATAAGTACAGTCAAATCATCCTTTACCCTTTTACTTCAGTTGTCATTTTCCAGCTGGAAAATAGCAAATTTGATCATTCGTACAGAAACAGCGTCTGTTGCTAACCCCTCAAGCTGGTGTACTGGTTTCATTTCTTGCAGCCAAACATTCAGGAACATGTGTTTATATGTATATCTTTCCCTTTATATTAGTAATAAGTGGGTCATTAAGGGCTATATAATGAGAGAATGCAGTTTTCTGGCCTGATAAGTCCCCGAGCTTCATTACCAAATTCATCTTACATGTCAGCCATTAAATAGCTTGGCATTTTCCTCTCTCATCCATGCAGTATCATTTAATTTCATCTAAATGGAGTTTTCTCTATGGCCATAATCATCATCATCTTCATTGCCACCACCATCAAGAAGCATTTATTACCTGCTGCAATGCATATGGTACTACATTCAATATAGCTCTGCACAACTCCATCATCATGGCCCTCACCCAGGAAGTACAAGGAGGTTGCTCAAAACAGTGGGATTGGAGTTCAAGTCCAGACTCACCACAGAACAGCTGGGAGAGATGGAACACAGCATGTTCTTTTTCTGGGCCATGCTTTATTTGAAAATAAGATGGATGAGTTATGTTATCTCTAAGATCCTGTCTCACACTGTAGTGTTGGATCCTCTTCCAAATTCAACTGTGAAAATTTTAAGAGGAAAGAAGATCAGCAGAGAAGAGAATTGGTCTGGAGCTATAAACAGCTGGCTATGCCCAAAGAAGTAATTAACCTCTGGGTCCCAGATCAGAGTTGTCTATAAAGAACTTTGTTTCTTTCCCTGACCTCAGTGTGGTTTCTCTGCATTTTCAACACCTGCCATCCTTATGACACTATTTCTTTCTGATCTTGGCTTCCTTCCCACGTTCTCCAAGTCCTGGCCTCCTTCTTCACACCAGGTCCTTACACTCTGCTCTCTTACTTCTCCCAGCCACACACGGGGGCTGAGTCCCCGTTAGAGCCTCAGTTTTATATGGTTCTAACAGGCAGCTCCTGAACTCCTGGGTCCCTACTCTGGAAACTCTGTCTGATCTCCTTGAACAAGGGCTGGGGCCAAGCCTACTAAGTGGATCACCCAGTTGGGTCACCAAAGATTGACCTGAGGATTGAGGACTGACACTTTTTATGTAAGAAATTACCCTGGGCAAAGAAGTAGAGAGAATGGGAGGAAGAACTCAAAATGGTTTTGAGAATAAAGGATGATACTCTGAGAAACACAGAAAAGTCCAGATAGTTATCATTGAGATGGAAATGGAAGCAAAAACCCCAAAAGCATGCTGAGCTGAATTCACACAGGAACACAGGAGGTGTGGGCAGAAGGAGGGGAAGAAGGCAAGAACTTAATGGGATACAGAGAGGAGTTCTGTGATTTATGCCCTGAAATATGCCATGGGGCCAGGAAAAACATCTTATCCCGTCCCTACTTCTGTATGAATTAGACTGAGTCAAGAGGCATAAAATCAGGTAGACAGGCCCGATGTATAAACAGTAATAGTAACCCAATAATCCCTCTAATAATCATAGTTTACTTGCATTGGCTGTTCATGACATTGTGCTAATTGCTTACAGTGCATTATTTTCTCATGGAATCTTCCCAATTACCTTTTTTTTGTTGTTATTGTTGTGGCATTAAGTATACTCTGAATATTGTGCAGCCATCATCACTATCCGTTTCCAGAACTTTTCCATCATCCCCAACAGAAACTCTGTACTCAATAAACAATAATTCTCAAGTTCTCCCTCCCTCCGACCTTTGGTAACTACTCTTCTACTATTAGATTCTACGATGCAACTACCTTTAAAGAGTAGCCATTACAGTGGAGTTACATCTTACTTGGGGTGAAATTCTAAAGTCAACATATAAGGCAAAACCCACAAACTATCTCTATTCTCACTGAAAATACCTAAGGAAGAAAGGTGCCATATTAGTGACAGATATATCATCTCCCAAAATGTATGACCCAGACAGTTTATCTCTTTCACTGTTCAGTTGAGCCCCAGATATAAGTAGCAGCTTATGCATTTGGGATCCTACTACACAAAAGTATACATTGTGTCTTTAAACCAGAGAAACACACTAGGCTTGTTGACATGCTCACATCACACTAGGATCTCAGGAATTAAGACAAAATGAGGAAGGAGCAGAGTCACATCTTCCGTCTCATGTTTACCTGGGAAAATATTTATTGAGCTCAATGGCAGATGGAATCATTCCCACAATTCAAATGTCCTCCGCCCTCCACTCCAACCAATGCATAGTGTTGAAAATTCTTGTACACTGAGTGTGTAGGATATAATTCCTTCCAATTATTATCCTCTTTATAATGATGAGGCATGAAGAAGTTAAGGAACTTGCCCAAATTCCCAAAGCTTCATGAAGAGTTGAATTTGTGCCTTTAACCACGACCCAACTCTGCTAGACAAATGGTAATTTCTTTCAAGCAAATTAGACTTTTTTCAACATTATATTCTTTCCTTTTCTTTTTTAAGGTACTTTTGAGGGTTACTTTAGAATTTCACATCCATTGTCTCAAACTATGTAGTATGTAAATCTCTGGACCCCAGGGGCCAATTGTAAATCGGTTTCAAATACCACAGAGCACGTAAATCTCTCTCCTCCCTTCTTCATCTCCCTCACCCCATAATCTACTCAGTCTTTGACCTCCTCACAAGAAGCATGATTGCCTTAAATTTAGAGTTTTCCTTTCCATTAAAAAAACACACATTTTAAGCCCTAATCGTATTTCGGGGATGGAGTTAATCAGCCTTCTTAGTGAGTTTGCTCCCTGCCTCAGGTGAGAAGCAGCCTACGAGGACATAAACCGGCAGGCAGACACCATGATCGGAAGTTGGGGGTCAGAACATTCAGGAATGATTTAGGAATGTGCAGCGATTTTACTTACTTGCACTGCAGAGGGGAAGGTCAGGCTGAAACCATTAAAAAAAATCTAGATAAGGAAATATTTTGAAAAAGTATTGTTTTATGACTCCCAAATACCTACAATAATGTGAGTTCGTCTGAGAGTTTATCCATTCATGCTATTGCCAACTGAAAGCTCTCAAGAACCTGCTTTGAGGAGTAGATGAGACTATTTTCTAATTAGCATAACTATTATAAATGAAGATAGGTTATTCAATGCTTGAAAATATTTTTTTTCCTAAGTAATCTTATTTACACCACTAATTTGTACTTCTTGTAAAAAAAAAAAAAGGTATGCTGAGTAAAGGTAAATTTTAGCCAAAAGTAATACAGTTTCATTGCTGCACCATAATTAACCTTAGCTTAGTGCAGATTAGCCTTGGTCCAAGTTTCAATTACATTAAAGCCAAAGTAGCATAAATAAACATATGATTAAACAGAAAAATTCACTCATAAAATAATGACTTTTTTTTCTAGAGGAAAATAGGATGAAAAGAAAGGTGGTTCACGGAGTGGTATTTATAAAATACATAGAGTTAATAATTAAATAAGTAAAAACTCTTTTCCAAAGCAAGAATTCTATCTTCAGCCAAAATGAGAACAATGTAACAGAGTTTAAGTAGATTCATTGTTTTCCCATTTGGACAAGTCCTCTCTTTCATATTATTAGTTCTTTTTTCAAATGCCATGCTCCAAACATAAATGTGATTTTCACTGATGCCCTTCAACTTTGTCAGGCTAGCCACCCTCCCCCTTCCTTCCTAAATTTAATTAAAACCAGCATTCAGCCCTACTGGAGAGAAACCCTATTTACATAACACAAAGAAAAACAATTTTTAAAAGCCCACATTAATCATGAGCTTTAGAAAAAGTCACCCTAAATAGGATGTATCTAGCCAAGCGACAAGCTCCAGCCACTTAAGAAAAATACGTCTTTCCAGCTGCAAGGATACCAGTGTTACTGAAGAGAACATAGCTCTTTTGTTCCACAAATTCCTCATTTTCACATGAAGTTACCATGATTTACCTACCTTGATATAGAATAATGCATACTCAAACTTGCCTCATCTACCCATATAATCTAGTGAAAGCTGAGTTTTATTTTATAGTATTGCCAGGAGTAGAGGACGAAAACTGCGGTACCTATTATGTGCCAAACAAAATGCTCAGCATTCTGTAGACATTACGTCATTCAATAGTCCCATCAGCTCTGTGACGTTGCTCGAGCTTCTCACCTTGAGCTGGAACTTTGAAGCCACAAAAGTCCTACTATGCAGGAGTTCCCTACTTTCTTGTCCACAGAGATGCACAGACATATTTAAGAACATCAGACATCCACTGTCTCCTTCCACATTTTGCACATAAGTCTTTGTGGTTGTTTCATTGCAACCATTCCACTGAAAAACATTTTGATAAAAATGAATAGAAAAGTCAAAAAAAATTGCCAATGGCAGAAACCTCAAATGGGCGAGCAAAAGGGAAAGAATAATGCAAATTAATCCAGAGTATTACAGAAAGCTGTCTGATGTTCAGAGATGAGAATTATTCACGATCAAAGAATTCACCCAACTCCTCTCTGGTTCAGTTTACCTCAAATGTAACAAAGGTAATAACATGGCCTGTACTGTTCCAAAGAGTATGAAAGTTACATAATTATCATAGACAACTAGGTCTGTCAGAAATAAAAGGAGAAATGTAAATTATTGAATTTGTGCTATAAACCAGCCCCTGTGGAGCAATTTGTATGTGACTTCTCACTTAATTTGTACCACAGACAGGTGAGGTGAGCATTCTCATTCTCATTTTACAGGTGAAGAATCTAAAGCAAAGAGGATTTAATCATTTGACCAAGGTAGCACGCTAATAAATGGTAGAACCAGGATTTTAATTCAGATTTGTCCGATTCCTATTCTCTGTCTACACCTGCTCTTCCTCTCTGAGCAGAGATGATCCTGAATAAAATCCGTGTTGTCGTGGAGATGTGCCATGTGGAGTGCATGGACTGTCTGGTGCTGACTCACCTATGACTCATATTTACTCTGTATCTTAAAATGTCATGAATACAGTGTCATCTTCATGGACACCTCACTAGGTATGAGCTGCTACAAAAGATTAGAGAGTTTTACAAATTTCTTCCTTTCCTTTCTTGCTTTCACCTCCCTCCCTCTCCTCTCTTCTTTCTTTCTTTCTTTCCTCCCTTCCTCCCTTCCTCCCTCCCTTCCTCCTTCCTCCCTCCCTTCCTCCTTCCGTTCTTCCTTCCTTTCTCTCTCTCTCTTTCTTTCTTTCTTCTTTCTTTTTTTCTTTATTTTTCTTTCTTTCTTTCTTTTTCTTTCTTTCTCTTTTTCTTCCTTTCTCTCTTCCTCTCTCTCTCTCTTTGTTATTTTGCTCATTGATGTATGCCTAGCATTGATAATATCCAGCCTGTGTAGGTGCTCAGAAAATTTTTATTGAATGGATGTATTTAATAAACTCCTAGTCGGGCCTGAGCTCCGTGACATCTGTTCTCTCTGACCACGCAGCTACATACGGACCGTACTTGCCCTTTTCAGAAATAATGTGGGCTCAGCTATACAATTATGTCTCTACAGCCCCGGAGACCAGGAGATTTGGAAAATGACAATGATTACTATTCCTTGGAGAATACAGAGTTAGCAACAGCATGAAAACTGGGAAAGCCCCCACTAAATGGCACAGAATCCTCTGGTTGGAGACTGGGCTGCTCGCCTTGACGTCTCCTCCTGCCCGGGCCTCGCACATTCCCAGGATTCCTTTGTGAGTCTTCGGGGATACTGAGTGGGTGGATGGGCAGGGGGTGGCACCTCAGCCGGACTGCTGGGTTTATCCTCCTGCTTCATCATGGCCAGCTCCAACCCCACTGGGTCAAGTCCAGCACTCATTATTCTTCATTTTGTGAACACACACACACACACACACACACACACACACACACACACACACGCTGTATTTTGGGGGAGGGGGTGTAAATCAGGCTGTACTCTACAGGAAGTTCTTTATTTTGGATTTCCAGAGCCATGTCTCAAACCCATTCTAATGGGGCAAAATTCCATAAGTTCCCCAGTGGTTCCTGAGTTGTTCTGTCACTTCTTTTTAGTGAGCCCTTTTAATCCTCTGACATTCTGGGAAGTGAAGAGGAAGTCAGTTTCTGAACAACCTTGGAGGTTGGTAAGTTCGAGAGTGACAGATTCATAGCTCACCCATGGTTGAGACATCCAAAGTCACCTTACAGACTGGGATGCCTGAGTCTGGCTGTTCTGGACTGAAAAATAAGGAAAGCAGAAAATGACTTCTTGACAGGCTTGCCTTCCCTTTTCTCCTGCACTTTTGTGATTTGTCCTATAGACGTACCATTACTGACAGACTCCAAACCAAAACCTTTGAATAGCCTTGTACCTTACTCTGAACAGTGCCATCAACCAGACTCAATTGTCTCTGATATTTCCAGTTGAAATAGCAAACTAGTTGGAAAATCTGGTCTAACTCATATTTGATATTGGTCTAAATCATATTGGTAAATTAGTCATTGTATCTGTGCTTGACTTGCACTCTTGATCTCTGATTTAGGTAAGCTATTCCTGATTAGCTTTCTCATTTCCCTCTTTCTAACTTTGCTTATGAATTCCATCAACCTTATTCTGAATGTATAAGATGCCTTAGACTCCAAATTCAAGACTATACTTGTTAATATTCATCAGCAGCCTTTGAGAACCATGTTTCCAATAGGACACAAGCTTTCCAAAGATGGATGTATATTGTAAGTTTAGGAGCCTCAAAGCTGCCTTTATCATACACATTCTGCCTCATATAAGCAATATATAACTAGCCTAGGGTCCTAAGATACCCTAAACCTTAACTCCTTCTCTTCTGACCTGTTAGTCTTAACAATGATGAATTACACTATCCTTGGAGAGTAGCTAAATATCTGGAACCCCGACCCTCCTTGAGCCTCCCTCAAAAACTTAGCCCATTGTTCTGATTCCAGCTAGCTTTGTATTGATTTTATTTAATCTTCCGTCTCCCAGCTGTCAGCCAGCCAAACACAAAGTGCCAAACTGCCAGGCATGAAATTTACCCCTGTACATCTCTTGTCATTTGTTTTCAGAAACACACTCTGTGTTTGATGGTCTCACACTTATCAGTTTGACAAACAGGCATGCATGAATAGCAAAGGTAAAATATTAAAGCTACTCAAGTAAAGAGAGACCAATCGGACATAGATAAACTCTATCCTATGGCCATATGTTTGGTCTTTCCCAACAATGTACCATGTAAACTTAACACTTCCAGTTTGGAAAGCACAGCTGATAAGCAAAACCACATGACCAGCTAGTGTTTTGCATGGTAACTGGCACACAGTAGGCGCTCAATAAATATTCAATTCATAAATTTATGAATGTCAAAATATTTGATCAAAATTGCAGCTCACTAAGACCAATGTTATGTGCTATCTCTGGCCAAAGAAGTAGTCTCCAGACCTTTTTGATTGGTCTCCAACCAATGTTTGATCAAGGCAACACTGTATGTACTACTGTACATAATATACCATGTTCCTTGTAAAGCATATGTGAATAATAAAAGTAGAATTGAATTATAAAAATACATAAATAGAAGTTCTAATATTGGAGCCAACATATTTCTTCCTTAAATGGAAGAAAATGTCATATATCACCTGAAACCAATGGTATAGCCTCAAAATATGTTATTTTTAGAATTCCTAAATCAATGGAAGAGAAATATGTAGAAAATAAAAAGTATTGAATTGACTAGATGTGTCATATTTTGATTTGGAATGATCTAAAGCTAACATTTATGCTATAAGTGTGCCTAGAATTCTAGAAATTTGCATCAAACTAAATAATAAAATAATATTGTGAAATCTTGATTTTGGAAGGTCTGGGAAACTGAACATTATCTCTATTTCTCTCTATTAGATTCATCTCTTTAAACTACTAATCTTTTTAAGAAACAGAAAAGCAGAAAAATAAAAACTATTTTAAAGTCAGTATTTCTTTAGTATAGGTCAAACTCCTTTTTAATCTTCCCTTAAACCATGGAATTTATAGATAATAGGAATAAATAGACCAAGTGAAATGTCAAAAAGGAAGAAAATTAGCACAGTGTCATGTCAGATGGATGTCAACTATCAATCAGTTCAAAAGCCAAAATTCTCAAGGGTCCATTGACCTAAATAGTTCAGAATTCCGTAGATTGTCAGAACCAGAAGCACCTTCTAAGTCAACTGGTCCAACACTGCCCCTTTTTACAGCTCAAAGGACCAGATTCCCAGGCAGTTAATGGCAGAACTGGGATTAGAAATCACATTCTAATTCACAAACTAATTCACTATGCCATGCTGCCTGAACAGTGATTTGCTAAAACAATTAACTGTCGTTACAGTTTTTTTTTTCTGAGTGCCAGGCACTTTTTCAAGTGCTTCATAAGTCTGGGTTTAAAAATTTCAACTACCCTACAAGTTAGGTTACATTACTGCAATATCCACTTTTCGGAAATGAAGAAACTTAGGCACAGAGAGGTTCGGTAATTTGTCTAACATCACACAAAAGGTGAAAGAGCCTGGATAGTTACTAATTACCTCACCATTTCACTCTCAGAAAAAGAAAAGTTCCCAAATTATGACCAAGTCAAAATTATGTAAAAGTGAGTTGTTAAAATGAGCGTTTTCATTGGCTCAGTTACTTTTATTACTTTCTGACAAGGTTCTAACAAATATTGGACTAATGTTACTCTTCATTTATTTATCAAGCATTTCTGGGGGCCTTTTTTATGCCAAAGACTGTGTTAGAAGCTGGGAATTCAGAGTCAAGGGATGCAACCAGGCTGTGCTTTGAGGACATCGTATTCTGGTGGCGGAGGTTGAGAGGGAAGTGATTGCAAATAAGCATGATTGAGGGAGCTGGAAAAGAGCCCTCACAAAACGCGGTGGAACAACCCGTGTGATGCTCTGACCCTGGCATGCCGCACAAGGTATCCAGAGCAAGCCATCAGGCTACAGGAAGACCTTATCGTCTTCTCTCCCTTCTTTACCGTTGTCAGGAGAAACACTGCCGCTGCTGGAGCAGGCGCAGGTAAAATGCTGGGATCACCAGAGACATGCAGGCAGGCACCATTTACTACCACCCCTGCTTGCTGCCGGTGGTGCGTTGGAAAGGGAGCAGGGATTCCTCCTGCTGGGAGCAGAATAACCTCTGAACGACTTCATTTCCTATCAAGTGTTCAGGATTGTCTTATGCTCAAAGAAATCTTCTACTCACAGATGACTGCCAAAAATTCTTTCCTTAGTTTTTACCTATTAACCTTAAGACTTGATATATTTGAGGTGAGGTGAGGGTTGAGGGTTCTCTTATCAATTATTCATTTATTCCTTAATTTGAATTTAAGAACTGTGAAAACATTTTATAAGATGGCATTAACTTTCCCTTGCTCCCTGGGAGCCTCAATTGAGAAGAAAGTGGAGGTATCAGTATGTATTAAAGAGAAATCAAGGCACTAAAGACTCTCATACCTCAAAATAAATTGGCCCAGAACTGGCTAGAGTGTTAATGCAATGGAAGCTGTCCTTATACTAAGGAGGACAATGCATTTCAGAAAGCTAGAATGTTTGTGTGGCAGAGCTGTCTGTAGTAGCAGAGCACCACAGCAGAGCACCTTTCATGATCTGGCATCTCCAATAATTGCGATTCCTGAAGTTGCTGGACATACGTAATGGTTGTTCTTGTTTTTCCCCAAAACCACTGTATGAGGGACCAAAAAATGTGAGTGTTGATTAAGACTTTAAAGATCATTCCAAACTATTCATCTTATAGTTGAGAAAATGAAAACCCATGATGGCGGAGTGACTCGCCCATTTCCAGATCCTGAAACCAGCGCTCTTCCCTTGCATCAGGCTGCCTTCCTTAGGACTGGCCTGTAACTAGCATATGTGGCTTTGGGTGAGATGAAGAGGGATGAGTAAGAAAGG
The DNA here is from genome assembly GCF_020740605.2 of Lemur catta. Classification (NCBI taxonomy): domain Eukaryota; kingdom Metazoa; phylum Chordata; class Mammalia; order Primates; family Lemuridae; genus Lemur; species Lemur catta. Next base: position 51,645,639 of record NC_059131.1, on the reverse strand, counting down.
ACCTTCCACGCACTGGGTCTTCCATCAACTTGGAAAAAGGAATTAGTAGTTCTCTTTCACTGGCGAGGATATTAAGGTCCAGAGAGATTAAGTATCTGTTCAAGTACACAGTTGCAGTCAGCAAGTCATAGAGTGGAGAGAAATTTGAACTTGAAGGGGTCTCTCCAACTCAATAGACTGTGCTCTGGCCACCCTTCCATGCTGCCTCTGATGGGTGTCCCTTTGGTTTTCCCATCAGATATTAATGGAGAACATATTTGCCTTCCTCAATCACATAATTAGTGTTAAATGGAATTTACTTTTTTATCATAATTTTACATTAAATAATGAAGCACCTGGTTTTTATCAGGTTTGTCTAAAGCATGTATATATATTTTATGTGTCCCCCTCAACACACCTAGAAGTTTAAAATAATTTGAAGATATCTTTAAAGTGTTATTGTCACTTTCGTGAGTAGTGATGACTCTGCTGATGGTGGTCACTCGCTATGTCTGGCGGCAGCATTGACTGGAACGTCCAACAGCGAGGAGGGCATTTCTGCAAAGAACTCTGGCATGTACAATATGAAAAAATGACTCGAGGCTCTAGAATCCCATCCATAGTCACCACTTCTGAAAGCAAAGTGGCAAAACCTGAAGGTGGTGCTACCACTGTAATTCTAGCACTTTCCTTCCCACGCTCACGCCTGCCAGTGTGGCACTGTCAGCTGAGATTTGGATACCACAACCTGGCTCTGAGCAAGAGTGTAGCAGAAACATGGCCTTTGCTGTCCAGTAGATTCAGCAAATTTAAGCAACAACCTCAAGATACCAACACTGTACTTCTCTATCTTCTGCAAAGCATTCAGCTTATCAAAAGAAGGCTAATTCATTGTTTATTTCAAGTAAATTTCATAATCGACTGCTCAAAGAAAACTGATAAACAAGGTCCTGGTCCATGATGAGCGCTTGTTCAAACACCTTATTGTGTTCAAATGAGATAGCCTTTTCCCCAGTGTTTAATGAAGGAGAAAAAAATAATCAGCTACCCTTTCCTCAACCAACCAAAAAGTAGTTTTGAAACTACATCTTTTAGATTCCCAGCACTGATGGAAGCTCAAAAAAACCCCTGGGAGGAGGCTAGGGGAAGGACTCAGGGCCTCCCACACCCCTAAAGAGAGCAGCTTCATCTATATGTTTATTTGGTGTTCTATGTAAAATTTTCTTTGAAGAATGAGTATGAAAACTCCTAACAGTGCCTTGGAATCTTTACCCCCCCCCAGGTGGTTAAATTGCATTTGTGTATGTGCTGAGGCTCATCTTCAATGCACTTAGCACTGTCCTATATTCATGCCCCTTATGAGGAAGCAGATGTTGGACTGTCATATGGTGCCCACTCATAAATTTCTCTAACCTTTCCCTGGTGTATAAGTTACAGGCAATGAAGGGTTCCGGTGACCAGTCTTCACAGCTCTCCCTGAGGAGCTCTGGAGTACTGGTCCCATTTGTTCACTTCGGGTGGGTGAGCTAGTGCTTTAGGCATCCATCCAAAGACACAGGCCCAGATGGAGGCAGCAGGAGGCCAGCAGGGTGGATCAGACTCTGAGAGCTGCACCCAGCACCCCACCTGGGGAACACGTGGTCCTTCACAGCCTGCAGGTGGTGACTGCAGGGACCGAGCCAAAGGCCTCAGCTGCAGGGGGTGTTCAGAGCTTCAGAGATGAGCTGCGGTGAAAAGAAGTGGGTAAATGACAAAGAAGAGAGGTACAGATCAGTAGATCTTTTTCTTTTCTTTCTTTCTTTTTTCTTTTTTTGTTTGAGATTAAGACAGGGTCTTGCTCTGTCACCCAGGCTGGAATACAGTGGCACGATCACAGCTCACTGCAACCTGGGACTCCTAGGCTCAAGCCATCCTCTCACCTCAGTCTCCTGAGTAGTCGGAACTACAGGTGTGAGCCACCACTTCCAGCTAATTTTTAAAACATTTTTGTAAATATAGATGATGGTCTTGTTATGTCATCCAGGCTGGTCTCTAATTCCTGGCCTCAAGCAATCCTCCCGACTTGGCTTCCCAAAGTGCTGGGATTACAGGCATGAGCCACCATGCCTGGCCCCAATTCGTAGACCTTTATGCAAGTGTTCACAAATTAGATCATGGAAAACCCAGAGGTGTCTATGAAGAGCAAAGGAAGAAACCCTTTCTTGTTATAAAAACAAAAGTGTACACTCACCTGCACTCTTCCTTCTGAGGACTACAATGGCGCAAATGATCTGATTACATGTGGTCTTGCATTTGCACATATTTTGGTTTTAGTTGATTTGCTTTGCTCTTTTCTCCTGATCCATACTGCAAACAATTTGAGAAAACAAGGCACATTTTTAAAAAATTTCCCCTCTTTTTCAAAGCACCTAGCACCATGCCAGACACATACTATGTACCCAGTACTCATTTATGGCATGAATGACAGGTTGAAGGCCACTACCAATGATTCCCCTCACATTGGCAGCAGTAACAAACACTGGCGTGACACTCTTAGGTCTATACTGTCACAGTTGCTTTCAAGCACGTTGCCTAACTGGATAGCTTACCATGCCTATTTTACAGAAGATGGCACTGAAACAATTATTTAAATGATTTGCCCAAAGCCATAGAGATTTTAAATGTAAAAGAATAGAGTTCTTGTTTTCTGAATCATATCTCAGCTGTAGTTGCATTTAACCTGAACTTTAATTCTAGAATAAAGTAATTCTAGAATTTTTAAAAGTTATTTTTCCTTTAAAAGGGAATTTCAGGCAGATAAGAAGTCACATTTATACATTTTTAGAGGTAGGATAATGTTATAAGGACTCCTGAAACTAGGCTCAACTGTGAGTGTGGAGTCCTATTTATCCCTCTGTCCTTCCACCCATCCATCCTGTATGGTGCCTCTTCTATGCTGGAAGCTGACTCTGTGAAGTCCTAGGGAAAAACAGAGAGGTGAGTGCATTAAATAGAAGAAATGTGTTGAATGATAGAATAGTGTACATGGTGAATGGATCATAAAGGAAGATGCCTCCAACTCTGGCCAGTGCGGAGAAGGCTATGTGGGAGGGTGATGCGTGAGCTGAATCTCGCAGGAAGAAGAGGGAACACGCTAAATTTGCAAGCAAAGGAACAGCATACACAAGACGTGGGGCCAGAAAGAATGTAGTATTCTTTTTTACTAACTATCAGCTTATTCCCCATTTGTCACTTCGACCTCTTCTCTCTTTGCCAATTAATTCTTCTTAAAATTCAATTAGTATGCATTGGTCATTTACATATATGTATTGGACATTTACTTCACATAGCTATTGTCATTCTTTTGCTTCCTACCTCAATTTCTCACCACCAGTATGACTGTATAACTGCAATTGCTTCTCCTCAGGAACCCACAGCCCCTGGTCATTCAAGACAGAATAGCAAGTGCATGTTGATGTGCACTTAATTTATGTGGGAGGCACTATGGTATGTACCATGCAAGGTACAAAACTACATAAAACAATATATCCCTGTCTTCAAGGAGCTTGAATTCTTACAGGGGAGATAAGACAAGTGTGAAAAATCACTGTGATTTATGTCATAATAGAAATGCTGCCTGAGAGGTATAAAATGAATTACAGGCATTTGCACAGTGTAGTAGAACTCCATTATGACATGGTTCATTAGTACATGTGTTTGGATATACTATAAATCAGCTCTTGATACAAACAGAAATAATGAATGAATCAATTAGAAGGCAGGAAGCCCTCCCCGCCCCCAGATAAAGACCAGATGGAAGAAATAAGATTCAGCTTTCAAGTTCAGCATTATCTTGAATGGCTTCACAGCCCTGTTCAAAATTCAAGACAATGGGACTGTGGCAGCTGACACTGGAAGAGAGCTGAAGTGGTAAGGTCAAAATCCAGGAAGTCATTGTCACAGGCAGGGTCAACTTGGCATGTGGAGTTTTCTACAATGTCACACATGGACGGTCTGTTCCCTTGTGTTTCCTAATTGTTCCATCATCCAGGACTCATCTATTTGTAGAGTGGGACACTCAGGATGCATTTTTGTCACTGCCTTATCCCTCTAACCCGCATAGCCAAGCTGTCACCAAATGGTGCAAATTTACCTCTGAACGATCTTTTCATTCCATTCACTTTCTTCCCATCTCTGTTGCCATCTCTCTGATCTAGGAAGACTGCGCTGCTGTAGTTTCTTCCTGACTGGTCTCCCCACAGCCACTCCAATGGCTCCACAAGTCCTTTCCCACACTACTCTCAGAGTAATCTTTGTAAAATAGAAATATCACTATGTTACCCCTCTGGTTATGACATTTGCATGGTTTCATGTTGCTCTGACAATAAAACCAAAATCATTAGGATGACCTCAGGTCTTGCTTTATTTCACTTAACCTGCCTCAGTAATCTCATTACCCATCTTTCTCCCCAAGCTTCCTTTAGTCCAGCCACATGGCCTTCCCTTGGTATAACATGCCATGCTCCCTCCTGGTGCATGGCATTGACTCATGCTCTCCCCTCAAGCTGGCATAATCACCCCCTCCCTCCTGGGACTACTCGCCATGACGCCTGGTTCACCTGGACCCATCTTTGACATCTCAGTTCAATTCAAGTCTCACTTCCTTAGAAAGGCTTCCCTGACCTCAATCTTCACACCCCTGTGCAGTCTAGGGTAGATTCTTTGAATTTATATTCTCCTTAGGACTGTGTTTCTTTTATGTTTGTAATTAAACATTTGTCAGTATGACTATTTAATTAACATCTGTCTTTCCACGTAGATTGTAATCTCTATGAAAACAGGAGCTCCGTCTACATCTGTGTTTGCTTCCCATTTTATCTCCAGTGACAGTCAAGGCACTTGGCACATTGTCTGTGCTCGATACAAACACGTTAAATGAATGATCGAAGCCTGAGTGAGAGCAAGAAAGAGGAGAAGATGAGAAATCAGGTTAGGTGAGGAGGAGTTCAAATATAAATTTATCTAGGCGAGGATCTGCAAATGACAGCCTTCTTTTAAAAGAGGCACTGGTTTTCTTCTTTCGATCACATTCTTTTCTGTCATAAGCGCAGTTATTGAAACGTTATTTTGAGAGTAACCTCCTTATGGCCACCTTTCATCAGGCATTTCAATATATGTAATTATGATCCATGGGTATGATTGTGTCCAAAGTATTGACAAATCCAGGCAATGGAGGATCATGGTGCTTAAGAGGGAGAAGAGAGCAGTTGAGGCAAAACCTGCTAGCACCTGAACCTCAGGGACCTGGAGAGATGCTTCCTTTGCAGTAACTTACTATTTTTTTTAAATAAAAATGATACATGTTGACCATAAGCAATTTGAACAATACAAATAAGAATAAACAAGAAAAAAATGCACACCTCAGGGATAATACTGCTAATGTTCTGATGAATATCTTTTCTATGGATAGATATATATTTTTAACATAAATGAAATCACATTTTACATCAAATCATCATTGGAATGGATTGATTTTGCCAAAAGATATAGTGGAAATGGTTTCAAAGTTATTCTGATATACACATAAACATGGTGGAGGTAATATTCCTAGCCAAGACAAGGAAGCTGTAGATTTTCTGATTATTCTGATTCAAACCATCCAAGTAGTGCAAATTCTAAAGAGATACAAACTCTTTAAAATGGAAATGTACTGAAGTGGCACAAGAGATCATAGAAGGGGACGGAGATCGTGATGTCATCCATGACAGGCCTTCTGTTAATGCCTAGACTGGAAAACCAAGACTTGAAAAAGAATGTGGGCGGTAGTAAGGAAGGCACAGACCGTAACCAAGTTCTGTGTGCATGTTCAATTTGGACGTTCCCCTGATCACTGCAGAATTTCAAGGCGAGAAGCTAGAAGAAAAATTAGCAATTCATTAGTAGCCAGGTTTGAAAAGTCACTATAGTCACTGTCTAATGAGGCTTTACGGTCTGAATCTCCAAGAAAGAAACAAAACATCTCCATTAGCTGGTGACAAACATCCCTGTGCAGTTCTGGAACCGAGGTTTTGTTGATTACTGACACTTGAGAGAGGGTAGTGATTCATATTATGAAAAGAACTAGATTTTTTTTAAGAGATGCAACTTGGTAACTAATTTTTGTCTCTCCCTGCCAGTGTAACCGTTTGAATGTTAATTTAATTTTACAGAATATCATTTATGTAAATGTAATTAGAAGGGAAACATGATCTGGAGATGCACAGCACCAAAGAAAATTTATTACTCCAAGGGGTATTGCTCTAATCATTCAACTGCAATATTGAGTTTCCCCAGATTTAATCTAAAAGCAATAAATTACAAAAGGCTAATGCCCTGCCCAACAACAAGCTGTCATGAACCCAAGTTTCAGGGAGGGAAACCAGAAAGAGGAAGAGAGGAAAAAAAAACCTGAACTTTATTTCAGCAACAGGCTATCACTAGCTTCTTATTTCCTGATGTAGAAGTCGGTAGAGAAAACCTAGCTAGGGAAAAATTAAAAGCCTCATTTCTTAAACAAGAATAAAATGGCGACTTCCAACCACCTACTGCTTTTCCCTCCAGAAATTTGACCAGGGCTCTTTACTTGTTGTTAAACGTTGTAATAAATGTTGGAAGTTCAGGACTCCATGTTCCCCAACAACACAGAGAGAGGAATCCAGCCAGGATGAAACAGCCCCATCTTTTCACCTTATGGCTGTGCTGTGCTTTTGCAGAGAGGAGGAAAAGGCACAGTCTGATTAATGTCAAGGCCCATATTGCATTCCATTGCGTGCATGCCTGAGAGCCAGTTCTCCCAGGGCACCTTGCCAACACAGAGAAGCCAAGCCTGTTAAAAGGAAATGCTCTTCAGACTCCTCTCCTCTCCATGCTGAGTGAAAGATTGAGATGGAAAGAATCTGGGCTTGTAGGTGATCTCCCTGTTGCATAAGCCCCATGCCTGAATTTGAATATGGCTGAGGCTACCTGGTCCTTTTAAGGTGCTCAAAAATTGCCATGATGAAAAGAAAAAAAAAATCAACAAGCTGGTTGCACAAAAGAAACTCTTCGTGAGGTGTTAAAAAAATGTCATTGCCTGGATTCCACCACAGAGCAATTAAATCAAGATTTCTGTGGTTAGGACTTAGGGCATGGACATATTTTAAAAACTCCCCTGGTAATTTTAATGCACAGCCAACAATGAGAACGACAGCCCTGGATAAAGGCTGATGACATGCAATGGAATGCATAGTTTTAAAGGGAGTCTGTGTTCAGTAGG